>NC_090646.1:13375338-13530338 GCF_040937935.1 Hyperolius riggenbachi | reverse complement strand
TTTCAATTGATTTCAGCCCAAAATCGGGCAGACACGTTGCAGCATCGATTTTCATCCAGTTCGATTAAATTATCAAATCGGATGGTTGATCGGGCCACAAAAGCAGTAGATGAATGGGCACTGTACGTATACAAAAACATTTGTAAAGCGCTTTTCTCCCATAGGACTCAAAGCACATAAATATGTCTCTGAACAATACAGGGTTGCAGACTGGACTGTGTTACAGACAGTGGTGCTCATCACGACCTCGTGATCACGAGTAACTCTCATCGCCTCACCGCCCTCATGTGTGAGAGGCTGGCTGCCCAATGTGCCCTTGCTTTTCTCTGTCCCTTTGCAGAGGAGTGCAGAAGCGTTAACAGCAGCAGAAAAGGCGGGGCACATCTGACTATCTAAAGAGGGAAAGGCAGGCACATCTGTCCATCTATGAGGGAGAAGGAGGCACATCTGTCTATCTCAGCCTTTCTCAACCTTTTTACCCTGGAGGAACCCTGCAAATACTTTTTGGATCTCAACGAACCCCTGGCATGGTCTTTAAAGCTGATGTGGCTTTTTATGCCACTACCCCCATTACAGTGCCCTTTATTACAAATTCTAATGATTTTTAAGAATGGGCTTATTATTATTCTGACCACCAATTGAGTGCTTCTTTTTACAGTACCCACTTTTATAGTGTTTGCTATCATACTTCCCCCAACCCCCACGATGGGGAAAAATGCTAAGGAACCCCTGCAGAGTAGTTAAGGAACCCTGGTTGAGAAAGCCTGCTCTATCTAAACAGCATTTGTGCATCTGGCTCCACGCATGACCATGCCCACATTCTGGTGCGTGTCCACGCCCATTTTGTTCCTTGTGCTCCAGATCACATTAGCATCCAGCGCTAACAGCTATCATCACCAAAATTGCTGTGTATGTCAAGAAAAAGAATGGGAACAAGATAACCCCCCCCCCCCCCCCCTTCCCCCAAACCCTGTATTTATTCTAAAACTCGATGCGAAGGGGAAACAATTAGTTTTTTTTTTTAATTGTAATTTTTCTGAGTTTAAAAACCATTTTTCCTTTGCATTTGTAAAATGGGTTTTCCCAAAATCTACAAGGTCTTTTTGTAAACTTCTTTTTTTTTGTCTTATTGCTACTATTACCCTTCACATACCAAGCAATGTTGGTGAAGATTAATGATGAGCAGAAATGATGCCTATGCATAATTATGCATTATAATTTGCATTTATGCATTGCAATCATAATCCAAAATTCTGGGGAAAAGTGTAATTAATTTCATAATTGTAAGCATTCGTATTATGCATTAATTTACACGTAATGTGTGTGTAATTTTGTGTTGACTTTGGCGGTGAATTGCAAAGCAATAGTGGGTACAAGTCAAAGAAGATTTATTTTTTTTTAAGTAGATTATGAGAGAATCGATTTTAAAAATGCACAGAAAAAATGTTTAAAAAAAGTTAAAAAAAAAATTTTCTTTGCATTTTTAAAATTGATCTTCTCAAAAACTACAAGGTCTTTTTTTGACTTGTACCTACTATTCTCCTTAAAGAACAAGTGACACCCATGCTAACCTAGTTATAAAAGACACATATATAAGTAGATAAATACCACTTCTACTTACATAACAGATGTATTGTGCTATCCATGTAATGATTCCTGTGAATTTTATAAAGGAAAAGCAGAAAATCCTATTCTAGGCAGTGGCCATTTTGCCAAGCTAATGCTGACATCATATCCACCCTGACTCTTGTTTTCCCCCCTCCCTTCTCTTGCTCGTTGTGTATTCATTAGCTGCCCTCCTCCCAGAGTCTTTTTTATTGACACATCCAATCACTGAGTCACCTCAGCCTTGCTTGTAAACACAAGTGATCAGCTAGGCAGGGAAATAAATGGAAGAGGAGGAATATATTATAGATAAAAAGAACTCCCAGCATGCAACTGTTTGGCACTAGGGCCAGTGCTCCTAAGTATGTGATAACTCCAAACCATAACGGCAGAAAAAGTTTTGAATGCAGGATTAGCATCTTTATCACTTAATACACTAAGACCAGCTGCTGTTGAAATTTGATTTTTATGGTGACAATCCCGCTTTAACATACATAGCAATTTTGGCAGCAATAGCATGTATGGGGGCTTTGCTGTTCACCGCCAAAGTCGGCACAAATTTACACGTCAATTATGCGTAAATTCATGCATAATTATGAATGATTATACAAATTCAATTGAATGAATAATTTGTAATTACGTATCGGCTTAATTGCAAAAATGTATGCAGAATTTCATGTAATTGTAATTAGCTAATTGCGATCATCACTGGTGATGATAGCAGATATGGCGGCTTTGCTATTAACCGCTAGAGTCAGCACGAAATGACGCAAAAATTGTGTTAAAATTACACAAAATTGTAAGTGGATTACACAAAAACAAATGAATGTCCAAATCATAATTACGTATGGTCATAACTGGGAAAATGTAGGTGAAATTTGGCGTAATCGTAACTAGTGTTGGGCGAACATCTAGATGTTTGGGTTCGGGCCGAACAGGCCGAACATGGCCGCGATGTTCGGGTGTTCGAGCCGAACTCCAAACATAATGGAAGTCAATGGGGACCCGAACTTTCGTGCTTTGTAAAGCCTCCTTACATGCTACATACCAATTTTGGACCCCTGTAACTCTAGTTTGCAGAGATGTAGGGACCCCATCTTTGGAATCCAAGTCTAACAATATGTCTTCTACCTGCATGAGACATTTTGTGAGATTCAGACGTTGCTAACGGCCATAGCTGAGATTTATGTACGTCACCATCACTACCATTGAAATAGCCCAAATAAACAGGTTTTTGTGACCCTAGGCTATGACCTCTTTGGCCTAGGGGCCCGAAACTCACCAGTCATGTTCCCCCTAAGGGTCCCTACAATGCTAGAAAATTTGGTACTGCTGAGCCATTGCCCTTTGAAAAGATGTGAGATTTTGGAAAGTGAAATAGGGAGGCAATGAAATCCTATGGGGGATTTTACCAATTTTGGACCCCTGTAACTCTGGTTTGCAGAGATGTAGGGACCCCATCTTTGGAATCCATGTCTAACAATATGTCTTCTACCTGCATGAGACATTTTGTGAGATTCAGACGTTGCTAACGGCCATTGCTGCGATTTATGTACGTCAGACTCGCCACCATTGAAATAGCCCAAATAAACAGGTTTTTGTGACCCTAGGCTATGACCTCTTTGGCCTAGGGGCCCGAAACTCACCAGGCATGTTCCCCCTAAGGGTCCCTACAATGCTAGAAAATTTGCCACTGCTGAGCAATTGCCCTTTAAAAAGATGTGAGATTTTGGAAAGTGAAATAGGGAGGCAATGAAAGCCTATGGGGGATTTTACCAATTTTGCACCCCTGTAACTCTGGTTTGCAGAGATGTAGGGACCCCATCTTTGGAATCCAAGTCTAACAATATGTCTTCTACCTGCATGAGACATTTCGTGAAATTCAGACGTTGCTAACGGCCATGGCTGAGATTTATGTACGTCAGCATTACTACCATTGAAATTGCCCAAATAAACAGGTTTTTGTGACCCTAGGCTATGACCTCTTTGGCCTAGGGGCCCGAAACTCACCAGTCATGTTCCCCCTAAGGGTCCCTACAATGCTAGAAAATTTGCCACTGCTGAGCAATTGCCCTTTGAAAAGATGTGAGATTTTGGAACTGTAAATAGGAGGCCCAATGAAAGCCTATGGGGGATTTTACCAAATTTGGAGCCCTGTAACTCTGTTTTGCAGAGATGTAGGGAACCCATCTTTGGAGCCCAAGTCTAACAATATGTCTTCTACCTGCATGAGACATTTCGTGAGATTCAGACGTTGCTAACGGCCATTGCTGCGATTTATGTACGTCAGACTCGCCACCATTGAAATTGCCCAAATAAACAGGTTTTTGTGACCCTAGGCTATGACCTCTTCAGCCTAGGACTGCATTGAACGCGACCCACGCATTGTGCGCATTCTGGACAACACCAATTACTGTCTATTGTTTATTGAACCTCTCATCTGTATTACATTTATGACTGCATGGCGACAAAATGCAAATTGCTATCCGCACGCTTCTTGTCCTCATGCAAGGCCTGGGTTGTTGTGTCTCAAAGCGTGGCCTTCTCCTCCTGCGCCGCCCTCCTCCTGTTCCATCACGTGTGCTGCTGCTGGGTAGCGTTACCCGTCCCTTTTCCTGGAACCTCTGATCTGTATTACATTTATGACTGCATGCCGACAAAAAGCATGTTACCTGTGCAAAGAAAACAGACATTTCCCGCATTTAAAAGACAGTTTTCCCTTTGAAACTTTAAAATCGATTTTCTCAAAAACTATAAGCTCTTTTTGCTAATTTTTTTTCTCCTCTTGTACCCACTCCCAAGGTGCACATACCCTGTAAATTTGGGGTATGTAGCATGTAAGGAGGCGTTACAAAGCACGAAAGTTCGGGTCCCCATTGACTTCCATTATGTTCGGAGTTCGGCTCGAACACCCGAACTTCGCGGCCATGTTCGGCCCGAACCCGAACATCTAGATGTTCGCCCAACACTACACGTGACCCGTTCGGCCAATCACAGCGCTAGCCGAACGTTCGGGGAACGTTCGGCCATGCGCTCTTAGTTCGGCCATATGGCCGAACAGTTTGGCCGAACACCATCAGATGTTCGGCCGAACTCGAACATCACCCGAACAGGGTGATGTTCTGCAGAACCCGAACAGTGGCGAACACTGTTCGCCCAACACTAATCGTAACTAGCACATTACGATCATCACTAGTTCCAGCTAGCAATGCGGTCCACACTCTTTCTCATGGCACACCACCTGCTCCTCCAGCTGCGGCTGCAGTACTCCATGCAAATTGTATTATACAGCTCTGGATGGCATTGACAAGGCTGTGATGGCTCCACCCATCACTCCACTCCAGTTACCAGTGCGGTCTCCCTGGCAATAGTGATAGGCAATAGGCCACACACTGCTACTACTCTCACTGACCCGTGCTCTGTCTCTGGTCCTCTTTCCTTTGCCCTGATGTCACCATGCTACTTCTAGACAGCTTCATGGGTGGCCTTGGTTACAGACCAACATGGCAGGGTTGTAGGCTTTAACCACTTGGGGACTGGATGCCTAACTCCCCTTAAGGACCAGGCAAACTTGCATGTGGGGGGGGGGGGGGCATTTGGGGGGGGGTTAGGCAGCCGGATCCCTAGTGCTTCTTGCTGGGCTGTGCCCCCCCCCCCCCCCTGTATCCAGATGTCCCTTGTGTAGCCAGCAGCATTTACTCACCTCCCAGCATTTACTCACGCCTGTACTGCGGCTCAGTTCCGGGTCACGGCTTGATGACGTCATCAAGCTGGGACCCGGTACTGAGGTCAGAGCGAACGGGGATGCCTGCAAGAACAGATGGGGGCACCAATCGCCGGGGGAACGGTAGGAAGGTGAGTGGATCCTCTTCTTTCCCCCTACTGCTGCAGCTCTTGCAGTGATCACTACGATCCGCCAGCAATCGTAGTGATCATGTGATCAGAAGCCATACGCGATGGCTGCTGATTAGTGATGGGCGAACATCCAGATGTTCGGGTTCGAGACCGTTCGGCCGAACGGTGTCCCGATGTCCGGTACGTTCGTGCCGAACACCGAACATAATAGACGTCTGGGAACCACGTAACGTGGGATGGCAAGTGCCATCATGCGCTTGAAGCTGTTTGTCTCCACCACGCGATATGGCAGCATTTCGCAGGCCACAAACTTGGCTATGCTGGCTGTTAGTGCCACGGCCCGGGGGTCATTTGCTGGCAATTTTCTCTTGCGCTCAAACATCTCCGGGACAGACAACTGAACCGTAGGATCGCACACTGAAGGACAGTTGGTTGTTGTTGTCGTGGTCGTTGAAGACTGGGAAACGTCAAGAGGACTGTTGCGGAAACTGACATCGTCGTCTACTACGGATGTTTGTGCACCACGTAATGGCTGGGCTGCTGCTGAGGAGGGTCTGGTGACAACGGAGGCAGTGTTGCTGGGGGCTGGAAGCGAGCCGCTACCCTGGCCTTGCGTGTTTGACCACAGAGTGCTATGTTTGGCTACAATGTGGTGGCGCATGCTGGTGGAGGAGAGGTTGTTGACATTTTTCCCCCTGCTCAGTCGGGTCCTGCACACCTTGCAAATCACCATGGTAACATCCACCCTGCAGTCTTCAAAGAAAGCCCAGACTTTTGAGCTCCTGCTTTGCTGGCGAGTTTGCTTCGTGCCTCTTTGGCGTCTCACTTCTACGGCTACGCCTGTTGTGTCCGAAATACCCCGCCTACTTTGTGGCACACGGCGAACTCTTGCAGCAGTGGGTTCTGCAGCAGACTCATCTGTACTGCTGCTATCCCGACGGCGAGGTTCTACTCGATAATCCGGTTCTGTGTCCACATCGTCCAAAACCTCCTCTTCCATCTCCTCATCTGTGACTGTGTCTGTGTGCAGTGGACTAGAGCTCCCCAGAACACCCTCTGCGCACCTCACTCCCATGTCTTCAAGATGTTCTTGGTGGACCTCCTGCAATTCAAATTCCTGCGCACATTGCTCAGGGATTTGGGTGTCTTCGTCCTCGCCTTGCATTTCAGTGCGTGGTGCAGTTTCCTCGCACAATGGTTGTGAATCCGGGCACAACATTTCTGGCTGTACCATTGTTTGTGGGGGTAGGAGTGGGAATAGCTCCTCCGAAGAGCCCATTGTGTCCGGAAATAATTGTTCGGACTGGTTATTTGGACATTGTGTGCATGGTGTAGCTGCTGGTTGTGTCACCTTTGTGCCCACTGGCTCCTTGTAACTGGCAGAGGACCTCGTGCGTGACAAGGTTGTGCTGGTGCTGCTGCTGCTTAACCCGCTGCTGGACGCTTGAGAGGTCAACCAATTCATTATCCGGTCCTGCTCTTGTGGATCAGTAAGGGTTGTTTGTCTGGCACACATGGGTGGTATTGAGTGGGTTTTCTTAGGTGCTCCACTGCGGCCTCTACGTGAACCGTCAGGGGAAACACCTCTTCCCTTGCCCCTCTCTCTTTCACTGGATTTCTTCATTATGGTTGTACTGATCCCAGCAGTACACGCACACTGACTGGCAGTACAGTGGCAATAAGACAATGCTATATAGTATGTTACACACTGGTGACGGACGGAAGTACTACTGATCCCAGCAGTACACGCTGACTGTGGCAATACAGTGGCAATAAGACAATGCTATATAGTATGCTATATACTGGTGACGGACGGAAGTACTACTGATCCCAGCAGTACACGCTGACTGTGGCAATACAGTGGCAATAAGACAATGCTATATAGTATGCTATATACTGGTGACGGACGGAAGTACTACTGATCCCAGCAGTACACGCTGACTGTGGCAGTACAGTGGCAATAAGACAATGCTATATAGTATGCTATACACTGGTGACGGACGGAAGTACTACTGATCCCAGCAGTACACGCTGACTGGCAGTACAGTGGCAATAGACAATGCTATATACTGGTGGCGGAAGTACTACTGATCCCAGAAGTACACGCTGACTGGCAGTACAGTGGCAAATAGACAATGCTATATACTGGTGGCGGAAGTACTACTGATCCCAGCAGTACAAGCACGCTGACTGGAGACTACAGTAGTATGACTAGGAGGCTGGGGGGGCCCTGGCTAGCCTAGCTGGTGAGAGAGAGTCTAACCTGCCTGCCTACCCAAAGCTAAACCCAACTTCAAGTGGCGGAGAAATGACGCGGTTCGGGTATTTATTTACCCGAACCACGTGACCCGCTCGGCCAATCGCAGTGCGAGCCGCGTGTTCGAGCCCGAACCACGTGACCCGCTCGGCCAATCACAGCGTGAGCCGAACGTTCGGGTAACGTTCGGCCATGCGCTGTCAGGCCGAACATACGTTCGACCGCATAGTCGAACGCATGGTCGAACACCACGAGGTGTCCGGCGGAGCCCGAACCGAACTCGAACAGCCCAAAATCCGGGCGAACCCGAACAGTGGCGAACACTGTTCACCCATCACTACTGCTGATCACTGAGGGGAGATGTCAGCTGTCATATGACAGCTTAATCTCGCCTCTCGGTTGTGCACCATCACATTGGGATGCTTTGTTTTCACGGATGTTGAATTAATGTTTACAATAATTATGTATAAATGATTTAGTCAGTGTTTGCCCATTGTAAAAGCTTTCCTCTCCCTGATTTACATTCTGACAATTATCACATGGTGACATTTTTACTGCTGGCAGGTGATGTCACTGAAAGTACAGTAGCTGCTGCTTGTTTTTTTGACAGTTGGAAACAGCTGTAAACAGCTATTTCCCACAATGCAATGAGGTTCATAGACAGGAAACTGCCAGGACCATGATCCTTACAGTTTCCTGTGGGAGGGGTTTCACCACAATATCCGCCATACAGACGCCCCTTGATGATCTATTTGAGAAAATGTAAAGTATTCTTATGGGAAAGGGGGTATCAGCTACTGATTGGGATGAAACTCAATTCTTGGTTATGGTTTCTTTTTAAAGGGAAAGTCCTTGCAGGGTGACCCCAAACCATTTTCTATAGGTAGCTGTTCCAGAGAAGCTAGATGTATCTGTAGTATAGACATACAAGTCACATTTCATCATATTTCAGGTGAAAGGAACGTTACATCACCAGAAAATTACGACAGTTAAATGCATAGACAAAAGCAAATCTTTACATGTATTTTGATCAACGTTAGCATAAGAGGAACCTAAGCAGTGGCGCAGCTGGGAACCAGTGAAAGCTTTACAATCCCCCCCCCCCCCCTCTCCACCCCATGCCCCAAGCACTCTATACATAACAATTGATACGGCGCACCAAAACCTGCCAATGGCAACGACAGTGTCAGAGGTGCAAGAAGGGGATGGGGAGTAGCTTGTTACTGATTACCCCCAAACACTCTATACATAGCAATCCCTGCCAATGGCAACTACAGTGTCAGAGGAGCAAGAAGGGGATAGGGAACAGCTTGTTACTGATTACCCCCCAAGCACTCTATACATTGCAATCCCTGCCAATGGCAACTACAGTGTCAGAGGTGCAAGAAGGGGATGGGGAGCAGCTTGTTACTGATTACCCCCCAAGCACTCTATACATAGCAATCCCTGCCAATGGCAACTACAGTGTCAGAGGTGCAAGAAGGGGATGGGGAGTAGCTTGTTACTGATTACACCCAAGCACTCTATACATAGCAATCCCTGCCAATGGCAACTACAGTGTCAGAGGAGCAAGAAGGGGATGGGGAGTAGCTTGTTACTGATTACCCCCAAGCACTCTATAAATAGCAATCCCTGCCAATGGCAACTACAGTGTCAGAGGAGCAAGAAGGGGATGGGGAGTAGCTTGTTACTGATTACACCCAAGCACTCTATACATAGCAATCCCTGCCAATGGCAACTACAGTGTCAGAGGAGCAAGAAGGGGATGGGGAGTAGCTTGTTACTGATTACCCCCAAGCACTCTATACATAGCAATCCCTGCCAATGGCAACTACAGTGTCAGAGGTGTAAGAAGGGGACGGGGAACAGCTTGTTACTGATTACTCCCCAAGCACTCTATACAAAGCAATCCCTGCCAATGGCAACTACAGTGTCAGAGGTGCAAGAAGGGGGCGGGGAGCAGCTTGTTACTGATTACCCCCAAGCACTCTATACATAGCAATCCCTGCCAATGGCAACTACAGTGTCAGAGGTGTAAGAAGGGGACGGGGAGCAGCTTGTTACTGATTACTCCCCAAGCACTCTATACATAGCAATCCCTGCCAATGGCAACTACAGTGTCAGAGGAGCAAGAAGGGGGCGGGGAGCAGCTTGTTACTGATTACCCCCAAGCACTCTATACATAGCAATCCCTGCCAATGGCAACTACAGTGTCAGAGGTGCAGGAAGGGGATGGGGAGTAGCTTGTTACTGATTACCCCCAAGCACTCTATACATAGCAATCCCAGCCAATGGCAACTACAGTGTCAGAGGTGCAGGAAGGGGATGGGGAGCAGCTTGTTACTGATTACCCCCAAGCACTCTATACATAGCAATCCCTGGCAATGGCAACTACAGTGTCAGAGGTGCAAGAAGGGGATGGGGAATAGCTTGTTACTGATTACCCCCAAGCACTCTATACATAGCAATCCCTGCCAATGGCAACTACAGTGTCAGAGGAGCAAGAAGGGGATGGGGAGCAGCTTGTTACTGATTACCGCCAAGCACTCTATACATAGCAATCCCTGCCAATGGCAACTACAGTGTCAGAGGAGCAAGAAGGGGATGGGGAGCAGCTTGTTACTGATTACCCCCAAGCACTCTATACATAGCAATCCCTGCCAATGGCAACTACAGTGTCAGAGGTGCAAGAAGGGGATGGGGAGCAGCTTGTTACTGATTACCCCCAAACACTCTATACATAGCAATCCCTGCCAATGGCAACTACAGTGTCAGAGGAGCAAGAAGGGGATGGGGAGTAGCTTGTTACTGATTACCCCCAAGCACTCCATACATAGCAATCCCTGCCAATGGCAACTACAGTGTCAGAGGTGCAAGAAGGGGATGGGGAGCAGCTTGTTACTGATTACCCCCAAACACTCTATACATAGCAATCCCTGCCAATGGCAACTACAGTGTCAGAGGTGTAAGAAGGGGACGGGGAACAGCTTGTTACTGATTACTCCCCAAGCACTCTATACATAGCAATCCCTGCCAATGGCAACTACAGTGTCAGAGGTGCAAGAAGGGGGCGGGGAGCAGCTTGTTACTGATTACCCCCAAGCACTCTATACATAGCAATCCCTGCCAATGGCAACTACAGTGTCAGAGGAGCAAGAAGGGGATGGGGAGCAGCTTGTTACTGATTACCCCCAAGCACTCCATACATAGCAATCCCTGCCAATGGCAACTACAGTGTCAGAGGTGTAAGAAGGGGACGGGGAACAGCTTGTTACTGATTACTCCCCAAGCACTCTATACATAGCAATCCCTGCCAATGGCAACTACAGTGTCAGAGGTGCAAGAAGGGGGCGGGGAGCAGCTTGTTACTGATTACCCCCAAGCACTCTATACATAGCAATCCCTGCCAATGGCAACTACAGTGTCAGAGGAGCAAGAAGGGGATGGGGAGTAGCTTGTTACTGATTACCCCCAAGCACTCTATACATAGCAATCCCAGCCAATGGCAACTACAGTGTCAGAGGTGCAGGAAGGGGATGGGGAGCAGCTTGTTACTGATTACCCCCAAGCACTCTATACATAGCAATCCCTGGCAATGGCAACTACAGTGTCAGAGGTGCAAGAAGGGGATGGGGAATAGCTTGTTACTGATTACCCCCAAGCACTCTATACATAGCAATCCCTGCCAATGGCAACTACAGTGTCAGAGGAGCAAGAAGGGGATGGGGAGCAGCTTGTTACTGATTACCCCCAAGCACTCTATACATAGCAATCCCTGCCAATGGCAACTACAGTGTCAGAGGAGCAAGAAGGGGATGGGGAGCAGCTTGTTACTGATTACCCCCAAGCACTCTATACATAGCAATCCCTGCCAATGGCAACTACAGTGTCAGAGGTGCAAGAAGGGGATGGGGAGCAGCTTGTTACTGATTACCCCCAAACACTCTATACATAGCAATCTCTGCCAATGGCAACTACAGTGTCAGAGGAGCAAGAAGGGGATGGGGAGTAGCTTGTTACTGATTACCCCCAAGCACTCCATACATAGCAATCCCTGCCAATGGCAACTACAGTGTCAGAGGTGCAAGAAGGGGATGGGGAGTAGCTTGTTACTGATTACACCCAAGCACTCTATACATAGCAATCCCTGCCAATGGCAACTACAGTGTCAGAGGAGCAAGAAGGGGATGGGGAGCAGCTTGTTACTGATTACCCCCAAGCACTCTATACATAGCAATCCCTGCCAATGGCAACTACAGTGTCAGAGGTGTAAGAAGGGGACGGGGAACAGCTTGTTACTGATTACTCCCCAAGCACTCTATACAAAGCAATCCCTGCCAATGGCAACTACAGTGTCAGAGGAGCAAGAAGGGGATGGGGAGCAGCTTGTTACTGATTACCCCCAAGCACTCCATACATAGCAATCCCTGCCAATGGCAAATACAGTGTCAGAGGTGTAAGAAGGGGACGGGGAACAGCTTGTTACTGATTACTCCCCAAGCACTCTATACATAGCAATCCCTGCCAATGGCAACTACAGTGTCAGAGGTGCAAGAAGGGGGCGGGGAGCAGCTTGTTACTGATTACCCCCAAGCACTCTATACATAGCAATCCCTGCCAATGGCAACTACAGTGTCAGAGGAGCAAGAAGGGGATGGGGAGTAGCTTGTTACTGATTACCCCCAAGCACTCTATACATAGCAATCCCAGCCAATGGCAACTACAGTGTCAGAGGTGCAGGAAGGGGATGGGGAGCAGCTTGTTACTGATTACCCCCAAGCACTCTATACATAGCAATCCCTGGCAATGGCAACTACAGTGTCAGAGGTGCAAGAAGGGGATGGGGAATAGCTTGTTACTGATTACCCCCAAGCACTCTATACATAGCAATCCCTGCCAATGGCAACTACAGTGTCATAGGAGCAAGAAGGGGGCGGGGAGCAGCTTGTTACTGATTACCCCCAAGCACTCTATACATAGCAATCCCTGCCAATGGCAACTACAGTGTCAGAGGAGCAAGAAGGGGATGGGGAGTAGCTTGTTACTGATTACCCCCAAGCACTCTATACATAGCAATCCCAGCCAATGGCAACTACAGTGTCAGAGGTGCAGGAAGGGGATGGGGAGCAGCTTGTTACTGATTACCCCCAAGCACTCTATACATAGCAATCCCTGGCAATGGCAACTACAGTGTCAGAGGTGCAAGAAGGGGATGGGGAATAGCTTGTTACTGATTACCCCCAAGCACTCTATACATAGCAATCCCTGCCAATGGCAACTACAGTGTCATAGGAGCAAGAAGGGGATGGGGAGCAGCTTGTTACTGATTACCCCCAAGCACTCTATACATAGCAATCCCTGCCAATGGCAACTACAGTGTCAGAGGAGCAAGAAGGGGATGGGGAGCAGCTTGTTACTGATTACCCCCAAGCACTCTATACATAGCAATCCCTGCCAATGGCAACTACAGTGTCAGAGGTGCAAGAAGGGGATGGGGAGCAGCTTGTTACTGATTACCCCCAAACACTCTATACATAGCAATCCCTGCCAATGGCAACTACAGTGTCAGAGGAGCAAGAAGGGGATGGGGAGTAGCTTGTTACTGATTACCCCCAAGCACTCCATACATAGCAATCCCTGCCAATGGCAACTACAGTGTCAGAGGTGCAAGAAGGGGATGGGGAGTAGCTTGTTACTGATTACACCCAAGCACTCTATACATAGCAATCCCTGCCAATGGCAACTACAGTGTCAGAGGAGCAAGAAGGGGATGGGGAGCAGCTTGTTACTGATTACCCCCAAGCACTCTATACATAGCAATCCCTGCCAATGGCAACTATAGTGTCAGAGGTGTAAGAAGGGGACGGGGAACAGCTTGTTACTGATTACTCCCCAAGCACTCTATACAAAGCAATCCCTGCCAATGGCAACTACAGTGTCAGAGGTGCAAGAAGGGGGCGGGGAGCAGCTTGTTACTGATTACCCCCAAGCACTCTATACATAGCAATCCCTGCCAATGGCAACTACAGTGTCAGAGGAGCAAGAAGGGGATGGGGAGCAGCTTGTTACTGATTACCCCCAAGCACTCCATACATAGCAATCCCTGCCAATGGCAACTACAGTGTCAGAGGTGTAAGAAGGGGACGGGGAGCAGCTTGTTACTGATTACCCCCAAGCACTCTATACATAGCAATCCCTGCCAATGGCAACTACAGTGTCAGAGGAGCAAGAAGGGGATGGGGAGTAGCTTGTTACTGATTACCCCCAAGCACTCTATACATAGCAATCCCAGCCAATGGCAACTACAGTGTCAGAGGTGCAGGAAGGGGATGGGGAGCAGCTTGTTACTGATTACCCCCAAGCACTCTATACATAGCAATCCCTGGCAATGGCAACTACAGTGTCAGAGGTGCAAGAAGGGGATGGGGAATAGCTTGTTACTGATTACCCCCAAGCACTCTATACATAGCAATCCCTGCCAATGGCAACTACAGTGTCAGAGGAGCAAGAAGGGGATGGGGAGCAGCTTGTTACTGATTACCCCCAAGCACTCTATACATAGCAATCCCTGCCAATGGCAACTACAGTGTCAGAGGAGCAAGAAGGGGATGGGGAGCAGCTTGTTACTGATTACCCCCAAGCACTCTATACATAGCAATCCCTGCCAATGGCAACTACAGTGTCAGAGGTGCAAGAAGGGGATGGGGAGCAGCTTGTTACTGATTACCCCCAAACACTCTATACATAGTAATCCCTGCCAATGGCAACTACAGTGTCAGAGGAGCAAGAAGGGGATGGGGAGCAGCTTGTTACTGATTACCCCCAAGCACTCTATACATAGCAATCCCTGCCAATGGCAACTACAGTGTCAGAGGTGTAAGAAGGGGACGGGGAACAGCTTGTTACTGATTACTCCCCAAGCACTCTATACAAAGCAATCCCTGCCAATGGCAACTACAGTGTCAGAGGAGCAAGAAGGGGATGGGGAGCAGCTTGTTACTGATTACCCCCAAGCACTCCATACATAGCAATCCCTGCCAATGGCAAATACAGTGTCAGAGGTGTAAGAAGGGGATGGGGAACAGCTTGTTACTGTTTACTCCCCAAGCACTCTATACATAGCAATCCCTGCCAATGGCAACTACAGTGTCAGAGGTGCAAGAAGGGGGCGGGGAGCAGCTTGTTACTGATTACCCCCAAGCACTCTATACATAGCAATCCCTGCCAATGGCAACTACAGTGTCAGAGGAGCAAGAAGGGGATGGGGAGCAGCTTGTTACTGATTACCCCCAAGCACTCCATACATAGCAATCCCTGCCAATGGCAACTACAGTGTCAGAGGTGTAAGAAGGGGACGGGGAACAGATTGTTACTGATTACTCCCCAAGCACTCTATACATAGCAATCCCTGCCAATGGCAACTACAGTGTCAGAGGTGCAAGAAGGGGGCGGGGAGCAGCTTGTTACTGATTACCCCCAAGCACTCTATACATAGCAATCCCTGCCAATGGCAACTACAGTGTCAGAGGAGCAAGAAGGGGATGGGGAGTAGCTTGTTACTGATTACCCCCAAGCACTCCATACATAGCAATCCCTGCCAATGGCAACTACAGTGTCAGAGGTGCAAGAAGGGGATGGGGAGCAGCTTGTTACTGATTACCCCCAAACACTCTATACATAGCAATCCCTGCCAAAGGCAACTACAGTGTCAGAGGAGCAAGAAGGGGATGGGGAGCAGCTTGTTACTGATTACCCCCAAGCACTCCATACATAGCAATCCCTGCCAATGGCAACTACAGTGTCAGAGGTGTAAGAAGGGGACGGGGAACAGCTTGTTACTGATTACTCCCCAAGCACTCTATACATAGCAATCCCTGCCAATGGCAACTACAGTGTCAGAGGTGCAAGAAGGGGGCGGGGAGCAGCTTGTTACTGATTACCCCCAAGCACTCTATACATAGCAATCCCTGCCAATGGCAACTACAGTGTCAGAGGAGCAAGAAGGGGATGGGGAGTAGCTTGTTACTGATTACCCCCAAGCACTCTATACATAGCAATCCCAGCCAATGGCAACTACAGTGTCAGAGGTGCAGGAAGGGGATGGGGAGCAGCTTGTCACTGATTATCCCCAAGCACTCTATACATAGCAATCCCTGGCAATGGCAACTACAGTGTCAGAGGTGCAAGAAGGGGATGGGGATTAGCTTGTTACTGATTACCCCCTAGCACTCTATACATAGCAATCCCTGCCAATGGCAACTACAGTGTCAGAGGAGCAAGAAGGGGATGGGGAGCAGCTTGTTACTGATTACCCCCAAGCACTCTATACATAGCAATCCCTGCCAATGGCAACTACAGTGTCAGAGGAGCAAGAAGGGGATGGGGAGCAGCTTGTTACTGATTACCCCCAAGCACTCTATACATAGCAATCCCTGCCAATGGCAACTACAGTGTCAGAGGTGCAAGAAGGGGATGGGGAGCAGCTTGTTACTGATTACCCCCAAACACTCTATACATAGCAATCCCTGCCAATGGCAACTACAGTGTCAGAGGAGCAAGAAGGGGATGGGGAGTAGCTTGTTACTGATTACCCCCAAGCACTCCATACATAGCAATCCCTGCCAATGGCAACTACAGTGTCAGAGGTGCAAGAAGGGGATGGGGAGCAGCTTGTTACTGATTACCCCCAAACACTCTATACATAGCAATCCCTGCCAATGGCAACTACAGTGTCAGAGGAGCAAGAAGGGGATGGGGAGCAGCTTGTTACTGATTACCCCCAAGCACTCCATACATAGCAATCCCTGCCAATGGCAACTACAGTGTCAGAGGTGTAAGAAGGGGACGGGGAACAGCTTGTTACTGATTACTCCCCAAGCACTCTATACATAGCAATCCCTGGCAATGGCAACTACAGTGTCAGAGGTGCAAGAAGGGGATGGGGATTAGCTTGTTACTGATTACCCCCAAGCACTCTATACATAGCAATCCCTGCCAATGGCAACTACAGTGTCAGAGGAGCAAGAAGGGGATGGGGAGCAGCTTGTTACTGATTACCCCCAAGCACTCTATACATAGCAATCCCTGCCAATGGCAACTACAGTGTCAGAGGAGCAAGAAGGGGATGGGGAGCAGCTTGTTACTGATTACCCCCAAGCACTCTATACATAGCAATCCCTGCCAATGGCAACTACAGTGTCAGAGGTGCAAGAAGGGGATGGGGAGCAGCTTGTTACTGATTACCCCCAAACACTCTATACATAGCAATCCCTGCCAATGGCAACTACAGTGTCAGAGGAGCAAGAAGGGGATGGGGAGTAGCTTGTTACTGATTACCCCCAAGCACTCCATACATAGCAATCCCTGCCAATGGCAACTACAGTGTCAGAGGTGCAAGAAGGGGATGGGGAGCAGCTTGTTACTGATTACCCCCAAACACTCTATACATAGCAATCCCTGCCAATGGCAACTACAGTGTCAGAGGAGCAAGAAGGGGATGGGGAGCAGCTTGTTACTGATTACCCCCAAGCACTCCATACATAGCAATCCCTGCCAATGGCAACTACAGTGTCAGAGGTGTAAGAAGGGGACGGGGAACAGCTTGTTACTGATTACTCCCCAAGCACTCTATACATAGCAATCCCTGCCAATGGCAACTACAGTGTCAGAGGTGCAAGAAGGGGGCGGGGAGCAGCTTGTTACTGATTACCCCCAAGCACTCTATACATAGCAATCCCTGCCAATGGCAACTACAGTGTCAGAGGAGCAAGAAGGGGATGGGGAGTAGCTTGTTACTGATTACCCCCAAGCACTCTATACATAGCAATCCCAGCCAATGGCAACTACAGTGTCAGAGGTGCAGGAAGGGGATGGGGAGCAGCTTGTTACTGATTACCCCCAAGCACTCTATACATAGCAATCCCAGGCAATGGCAACTACAGTGTCAGAGGTGCAAGAAGGGGATGGGGAATAGCTTGTTACTGATTACCCCCAAGCACTCTATACATAGCAATCCCTGCCAATGGCAACTACAGTGTCAGAGGTGTAAGAAGGGGACAGGGAACAGCTTGTTACTGATTACTCCCCAAGCACTCTATACATAGCAATCCCTGCCAATGGCAACTACAGTGTCAGAGGTACAAGAAGGGGATGGGGAGCAGCTTGTTACTGATTACCCCCAAGCACTCTATACATAGCAATCCCTGCCAATGGCAACTACAGTGTCAGAGGTACAAGAAGGGGATGGGGAGCAGCTTGTTACTGATTACCCCCAAGCACTCTATACATAGCAATCCCTGCCAATGGCAACTACAGTGTCAGAGGTGCAAGAAGGGGATGGGGAGCAGCTTGTTACTGATTACCCCCAAACACTCTATACATAGCAATCCCTGCCAATGGCAACTACAGTGTCAGAGGTGCAAGAAGGGGATGGGGAGCAGCTTGTTACTGATTACCCCCAAACACTCTATACATAGCAATCCCTGCCAATGGCAACTACAGTGTCAGAGGAGCAAGAAGGGGATGGGGAGCAGCTTGTTACTGATTACCCCCAAGCACTCCATACATAGCAATCCCTGCCAATGGCAACTACAGTGTCAGAGGTGTAAGAAGGGGACGGGGAACAGCTTGTTACTGATTACTCCCCAAGCACTCTATACATAGCAATCCCTGCCAATGGCAACTACAGTGTCAGAGGTGTAAGAAGGGGACGGGGAACAGCTTGTTACTGATTACTCCCCAAGCACTCTATACATAGCAATCCCTGGCAATGGCAACTACAGTGTCAGAGGTGCAAGAAGGGGATGGGGATTAGCTTGTTACTGATTACCCCCAAGCACTCTATACATAGCAATCCCTGCCAATGGCAACTACAGTGTCAGAGGAGCAAGAAGGGGATGGGGAGCAGCTTGTTACTGATTACCCCCAAGCACTCTATACATAGCAATCCCTGCCAATGGCAACTACAGTGTCAGAGGAGCAAGAAGGGGATGGGGAGCAGCTTGTTACTGATTACCCCCAAGCACTCTATACATAGCAATCCCTGCCAATGGCAACTACAGTGTCAGAGGTGCAAGAAGGGGATGGGGAGCAGCTTGTTACTGATTACCCCCAAACACTCTATACATAGCAATCCCTGCCAATGGCAACTACAGTGTCAGAGGAGCAAGAAGGGGATGGGGAGTAGCTTGTTACTGATTACCCCCAAGCACTCCATACATAGCAATCCCTGCCAATGGCAACTACAGTGTCAGAGGTGCAAGAAGGGGATGGGGAGCAGCTTGTTACTGATTACCCCCAAACACTCTATACATAGCAATCCCTGCCAATGGCAACTACAGTGTCAGAGGAGCAAGAAGGGGATGGGGAGCAGCTTGTTACTGATTACCCCCAAGCACTCCATACATAGCAATCCCTGCCAATGGCAACTACAGTGTCAGAGGTGTAAGAAGGGGACGGGGAACAGCTTGTTACTGATTACTCCCCAAGCACTCTATACATAGCAATCCCTGCCAATGGCAACTACAGTGTCAGAGGTGCAAGAAGGGGGCGGGGAGCAGCTTGTTACTGATTACCCCCAAGCACTCTATACATAGCAATCCCTGCCAATGGCAACTACAGTGTCAGAGGAGCAAGAAGGGGATGGGGAGTAGCTTGTTACTGATTACCCCCAAGCACTCTATACATAGCAATCCCAGCCAATGGCAACTACAGTGTCAGAGGTGCAGGAAGGGGATGGGGAGCAGCTTGTTACTGATTACCCCCAAGCACTCTATACATAGCAATCCCAGGCAATGGCAACTACAGTGTCAGAGGTGCAAGAAGGGGATGGGGAATAGCTTGTTACTGATTACCCCCAAGCACTCTATACATAGCAATCCCTGCCAATGGCAACTACAGTGTCAGAGGTGTAAGAAGGGGACGGGGAACAGCTTGTTACTGATTACTCCCCAAGCACTCTATACATAGCAATCCCTGCCAATGGCAACTACAGTGTCAGAGGTACAAGAAGGGGATGGGGAGCAGCTTGTTACTGATTACCCCCAAGCACTCTATACATAGCAATCCCTGCCAATGGCAACTACAGTGTCAGAGGTACAAGAAGGGGATGGGGAGCAGCTTGTTACTGATTACCCCCAAGCACTCTATACATAGCAATCCCTGCCAATGGCAACTACAGTGTCAGAGGTACAAGAAGGGGATGGGGAACAGCTTGTTACTGATTACCCCCAAGCACTCTATACATAGCAATCCCTGCCAATGGCAACTACAGTGTCAGAGCTGCAAGAAGGGGATGGGGAGCAGCTTGTTACTGATTACCCCCAAGCACTCCATACATAGCAATCCCTGCCAATGGCAACTACAGTGTCAGAGGTACAAGAAGGGGATGGGGAGCAGCTTGTTACTGATTACCCCCAAGCACTCTATACATAGCAATCCCTGCCAATGGCAACTACAGTGTCAGAGGTGCAAGAAGGGGATGGGGAGCAGCTTGTTACTGATTACCCCCAAGCACTCTATACATAGCAATCCCTGCCAATGGCAACTACAGTGTCAGAGGAGCAAGAAGGGGATGGGGAGTAGCTTGTTAATGATGACTACTACTCAAAGTATCTATAGAAGTGATTATTACCAGCACAGAACCGATAGAGAGCTAATACTGTAGTTGAGGGTGCACAAACCCGGAAGAGCAGTGTAAACACAGCGGCAACAGGTAAAGTATTATGCAGGGGCACAAAGGAGGGGGGTTCAATTCTGAAATTGATCAGAGATTGGCCTGCAGTTTATGGTGGGTCCTGTTCCTCTCTGATCAGATTCGATCAGAGAGAGATCTGTCCATTGGTCAATCAGGCCACCCAAAATTGCTTGATGTATGGGTATCTTTAAAGAGACACTGAAGCAAAAAAAAAAAAAAAAATATATATATATATATATATACATATATATATATATATATATATAATATAATGAATTGTATGTGTAGTACGGATAATTACTAGAACATTAGTAGCAAAGAAAATATTCTCATATTTTTATTTTCAGTTATATAACATTGCATCATTCTCTAATATTTGCAGTTTGCACACTACTCAGCATTCTAAATGATTTTACAGAGCAGGCTGTGAACTATTAACCTGTCCTCTGGCAGAGAAAAAGAAAATACAGTGACTGACAGTTGAGATAATAAACTTCAGAAGACAGAGCTCTCTGCCACTTTGAAAGTGGTAGAGCTTAATGACTTGTTTGCATAGATAACAACTGGAGTTTCTTAACTCTTCCTGCACTGGAAACAACTAGACGTATGTCTCTGATCCTAATGTTTTATTTCTTAGCTGTACTACACATACAAATCATTATGTCATTTTTTTTCCGCTTCAGTGTCTCTTTAAGGTTTAAAAGAGCAATTAAGGAAAGGAAAATAAGTGTCAGGAGGGAAGCTGAAACTAATGATTAAAATTGACCCCAGGCCATGGCTGGTCAGAAGGAGGATATCAGTGCAGATCAGAAGGTTCCCTTCCCCCATAATTCCTGCCTGTGTCAGCAGAGTCTCCAGGCAGACTGAACAGACAAGTGAATGCTGGCTGGTGGGGGATGATAAGGAATCCAGTAGGAGGAGAGACACTCTCAGACAGGGAGAGACACTCTCAGACAGGGAGAGACAATTCACTGCTGGGCTTGGCTGGCTGGCTGCTTCAGCTGTCACTTGCTGTGGCTCCACTTCACTGCTGGCTGCCTCCTCCCCAAGACCATGGCCTCAATGCACAAGATCATGCTGGTGATAAGGCAAGAGAAAACTTACCACCACACATCATACGTATTTTCAGTGTTAATTCACTAAAGAAGTTTGCCTTATTAAGGTGTAGAGATAAGTTTTCACAGTGAATGTTATCATTTCTTTCCTTAAGTTACCTCCTCTGTAGTTATTTTCACAGTCTGTCTTTAACTTTAGAATTCTGTAGTTATTTTAAGGATTGAAATGTTAACTTAAGAGATCTCACCATAACTTAAAGCCAGAAGAGTTTAGTTTACTACATGCTTTATCACCACTGGCGTACCAATAGGGGATCGACCTCTGCCGTCGCGGGGGGGGCCAGGGCCCCCCTAGGGCCCGCTCAGGGACTTTTGTGGGGCAGGAGGGGTCGCAGCATAAGAGGAGAGTGTGGCAGATCGGTGGGGAGGGGGGAAATTCACACCCCCCCCTCCCTCACCTCGGGCTCTCCTCTCAGCGCTCCCCTCCTGCAATCATTGGTGGCAGCGGGCAGCAGCGGTGGCGGCAGGATGAATACATTACCTCCTTCTCGCTATAGGACTTCCTGGATTGCCTGGATTTTTTTTTGCAGGGGGGCCCGGGGATTTCTAGGTACGCCCCTGTTTATCACCATGGTAATAACACTAGAAACAGCTCAGAAATGTTATTAAAGGCAGGAGATAAGCTTAATGAATTGAGGCCATTGTCTCTCATTGTAAAAAAAATGGGGTGGAGCCTGGCTAACGGGAAGTAAAGGGGAGGCTGGGAGGGACAAAAGCTGGGCTGCAGTTTGATGGTTCAGCTGAGGGGCAGGGCTAACTGTAGTCTCCCGCAACGAGTGCCCTTGGGCCAGAGGGACCCCAAAGGGCCCTCACTTAACTACAGTGTTAATTTATTATTGGTCCTGTGGTGGTAATAATAACTTCTACAGATGCTTTGAATAGTGGTAATCATTAAAGGGAACCTAAACTGAGAGGGATATGGATGTTTCCTTTTAAATAATACCTGTTGCCTGGCAGTCCTGCTGCTCTCTTTGGCTGCAGTAGTGGCTGAATCACACACCTTGAAACAAGCACGCAGTTAATCCAGTCTGACTTCAGTCAGAGCACCTGATCTGCATGCTTGTTCCGGGGCTGTGGCTAAAAGTATTAGAGACACAGGATCAGCAGGAGAGTCGGGCAACTGGTGTTATTTTAAAAGGAAAAAACATATCCTTCTCAGTTTAGGTTCCCTTTAACAAGCTTTTCCCCACCCCCTTCTTGCACCTCTTATACTGTGGTTTTCCTTGGCAGGTTTTGATGTGCTGTATCAATTTTTATGTATAGAGTGCTTGGTTGGTGGGGGGGGGGCAATCAAAACTTGCACCAGGGCCCATAGCTCTTTAGCTATGCCACTGCTCTCTGTCTGCCAGCTCAGTCTCTGTCAGCTGTGCTGCAATTATGCCCTGGCTGTTGGCCACACCCCCCGCCCGAACATATTTTTACAAACGCTGCTGTGGCAGAAACGGATTTCACAAGCAGGCAAAATGAACTCTATATTTACGGACAATTAGTAAATAAACGGACGGTTGACAACATACTCCATATGTTGCAGACCAGTGGAGAAATGAACGCCATGATCATAACTGTGTGATTGCCCTTGTCTTGGATTTTCACTCCACACCCCCAGCAGCACCTAGGAACACCTTTCCTGCTTATTCCCCTCCCATCTTAGGCCCCAGTTACACTTATTCAGTTGCTCTCAGTTTTAACTGAAAGGAAACTGATTTTCAAAGTAATGCCCACGTTTTCCTATGGCACCTTTCACACTTAGGGCTGGTTCAGACGGACGTCTGCGAAGCGTCGCGTCAGGGGGCGTTCCGGCGGCTGCGCGGTCAGGCTTTCAGTAGCCTTCGGTCGCGTTCCGATGCGGTCACGTTTTTTTTTCCCCCTAGGGGAACATTAGCCGTCGTGGTTGGCCGCTCCCTGGAAGCTACATGTCGCTTCCAGGGGCAGCTCGAACGCTCGCGAAAATTGGGAACCCGAACGCCGTGGGTAAAAGCGCGCAAAAGCTCGGTGTAAACGCTCCCATTCGTTTACCGCGACGTTCCGAACGCTTGCTGTAAACGCTCCGCAAGCGTCCGTCTGAACCAGCCCTAAAAGAGGAACTCCAGTGAAAATAATGTCATAAAAAAGTGCTTCATTTTTACAATAATTATGTATAAATGATTTACTCAGTGTTTGCCCATTGTAAAATATTTTAAATCCCTGATTTAAATTCTGACATTTATCACATGGTGACATTTTTACTGCAGGCAGGTGATGTAGCTGCTGCATGCTTTTTTGGCAGTTGGAAACAGCTATTTCCCACAATGCAACTAGGTTCACAGACAGGAAACTGCCAGGAAGTACCATGGTCCTCAGAGTTTATTGTGGGAGGGGTTTCACCACAAGATCAGTCATACAGCGCCCCTTATGGTCTGTTTGTGAAAAGGAATAGATTTCTCATGTAAAAGGGTGTATCAGCTACTGATTGGGATAAAGTTCAATTCTTGGTTGGAGTTTCTCTTTAACGCGTTTTAACTGAAATCTTCTTCCCAATGCACTGCTATGGAAAAAAACGCATACCAACGCGTACTAACGCACACCAACTGATTAAAGTGGACCCAAATTAAAAATAGCCTTTTTTCAGCTGTATGATGACAAATATAAAATATTTTACACTTATTGGAGGAACCCCTCCCTTCCTTTCATATTGCCGGGACAGAATCCGGCAGAATGGTGGAGTAGGAGGTGTCCGGCAAAGGAGGAATTGCTAATGGCTGCCACCTGTATAACCCTAGTTATGGAAAGAGAAGAGTGAAAAGCATGCACTGAAATGCTCATAGGCTTGAAGGGGTGTTTCTTTATCTTTGTATGTGTCAGAGAGGTGCAACTAAATATTTTGAATTAAAAAAATGTTTGATATGGTCCGCTTTAAGTTTAAATGGGGCCTTAGGGCAAATGTTTCAAAGATCAACACTGATTACATGAGTTTGTCTTTTATTTTTACCAATTACAAAAAATGAGCAGCAGTCCATTGGAAGATCACATTATGCTGGACTGTTTAATTTCTTAAACAGAGTCTGAAGCGAGAATAAATCTCGCTTCAGACCTCATAGATAGCAGGGGCATGTGTGCCCCTGCTAAACCGCCGCTATCGCGCCGCTAAACGGGGGTCCCTTCACCCCCAAATCCCCCTCCGTGCCGGCGGAATCTCTTCCGCATTGAGGCAGGGCTAACCGCCGCAGCCCTGCCTCATACACGTCTATCAGACGCGTATCTCCGCCTCTCCCCCGCCCCTCTCAGTCTTCCTTCACTGAGAGGGGCGGGGGAGAGGCGGCGATGCGCGTCTGATAGACGCGCTGTGAGGCAGGGCTGCAGCCGTTAGCCCTGCCTCCAGGAAGAGCAAAATCTACGACCAAGTTGGTCGTAGATTTTGCGGGGGTGGGTTTGGGGGTGAAGGGACCCCCTTTCAGCGGCGCTATAGCGGCGGTTTAGCAGGGGCACGCATGCCCCTGAAACTTTGAGCTCTGAAGGGAGATTTATTCTCGCTTCAGAGTCTCTTTAAAGTAAACCTAAGAAGTAAAATAAATAAAAAAATATATATACATATCTGGGGCTTCCTCCAGCCCCGTTCGGGCTCATTAGTTCCTTGCCGTCTTCCTCCTTCTTGATTCTCTGCAATTCGGCCAGTTGGTGGGAACTGCAGCTTGGCCACGCACGCAGTCCTTATTGCTCAGGCGGAGAACGCTCCCAGCGATGAAAGCTTGTCAGGAGAGTGCGTGAGGGTGGACTGCACATGCAGTGACTGGCCGAAATTACCACCAGCCCAAATTGCAGAGAGTTCAGGTGGCCGAGGAGGATGGCGAGGGACTAATGAGCCTGAACAGGGCTGGAGGAAGCCCTAGGTATGTATACTTATTTAAAATCTCAGTTACACTTTAAAGTGACTCTGTAACATAAAAAAGTGTCCCTGCGGTGTACTCACCTCGTGAGGGGAAGCCTTTGCATCCTATCAAGGCTTCCTCCGTCCGTATCCGTCTCACGGTGGTCTCGCTGGGCCCCTCTAAATCCACAGCTGACAAGTTGTCGTGCTGTGGTGCAGGTACAGTAACGCCTGCAATAGTCACTTTCCCTGGCCCCAGCGCAGACGTAGTAGCAGCTCCCCGATGAGCTAAGACGGAAATAGCCGATCCGATTCCCAATCAAATCCACTCTACTTCGCAGGTGTAGGCGACTCACTACTGCGCAGTAGAGTGGATCCGATTGGACTCGACTATTTCCACCTGATCCTGAGCGTAGAGCCGATACTGAACCTACACTGAAGCCGGGAAGGTAAATATTTACATCCCCGCCGTAAGGGGAGGGGGGGTCCAGCACTGCCACCATGGGACTGAGGAGGACGGGGGAAGCCCCAATAGGATCCAGAGGCTTCCAAGATAAGTACCCCCCAGGGGCATTTTTTGGACTTGTTCACACTAAGGGCGCTTTAAGGATTTTTTAAGCGCCGGGGATTTTGAAAATTGCCCTAAAACACTTGTGCGTCAGCGATTGCGATTTATGATCTCAACAAGGCCTTTATTAAATTCTCTTCAAGGGCTGTAATCCAAAAACAGAACAGACAGACACCATCTTAAGCCTAAGTACTTTTTTTTCTTTATTCCCATCGTATTTCTTACTTCTGACTACATTATGTTTATGTGTTAGGTATAATCTTGTAATGCACTCTTATTACTTTTTTTGAATAAATGATACAAAATCATTAACCCCTTCCTGACTGCCTAATTCTGATAGGCATCGGGAAGGTGGCTCCCCCAGGACCGCCCAACGCTGATCAGCGTCAAGTCCTGGGGGCGGAGATTATCGGGGAACGTGCACGCCTCCCTGCTCAAATGACGGAGCTCCACTCCGGATCGTCAACAGTCTGCCAGCGGCAATTACTGGTAGCAGACTGAACCCCCCCCCCAAAAAGGCAGTTTCTGTTGCTTGTACAGCACTGCGATCTACTGCAATGCTGTACCGGGGACAGCCCTGACACTTGTCCGCTGGGGTGGCCCACAGAGTGATTGCTCTCATAAGCTAAGGCCTATGAGAGATGATCGCTGGGATTGGCTGTCAGGTGGAGGAAGAAATTTTATGCATTTTTGATAAAAAATAAATAATTAAATTAATAAAAAATAAATAAAAAAAATACTAATGGCAGGCAGCGATCAGAGCCCACCAACAGAAAGCTCTGTTTGTGGGAAGAAAAGGAGGGGGGGGGGGGGAATATGTGTGCGCTAAGCTGTATGGCGGTGCAGTGAGCGGTTAAAGGTGAAGAGCGTGGAATTGTAAAAAATAGCCTGGCCACGGGGAGGGGGGGGCTGGGGGGCGGTGTACTGAACTCGTTGCTATCTGCCTGTTCCTGAGTATAGCATGAAATTCAGAAATTCAGACTCTGCCTCAGGGGAGGTATTGCCATAGATATTGTATTGGTGCATAGAAACCAAGTTGTTTTGAATAACTTTTCCATTTGCAGGGTTTTGCTTGTCATTAGCACTTCATCTGCTATTATATCATGGGAATAAATCATTGGCTATTTTATTTGATTGGTCTAATACAGGGGTCCCCAAACTTTTTTAGTCAAGGGCCGGGTCAACATACTTTAGACTGCTGGGGGACTGGAGTGTACATAAAATGATGTTGAAAACATTACATTGAACCTAGGTAGTGTAAACAGCGCATGAAACACCATCCCCCACACGCAAAGCAATCAGTGTTCAAAATACATACTTTCAAAAGTCCCCCCAAAACAACCCCCTTTTTCCTTTTTTAACTGCAAGGACTGCAAATGATCCACCCCTACAAACGCGCGCACACACTGCTTTTATATTACCTCTAACCACCCCACCACTAGTGTTGGGCGAACACCTAAATGTTCGGGTTCGCGAACGTTCGCCGAACATCGCCGCGACGTTCGGGTGTTCGCGCCGAACTCCGAACATAATGGAAGTCAAGGGGGACCCGAACTTTCGTGCTTTGTAAAGCTTCCTTACATGCTACATACCCCAAATTAGCAGGGTATGTGCACCTTGGGAGTGGGTACAAGAGGAAAAAAAATATTTGAAAAAGAGCTTATAGTTTTTGAGAAAATTGATTGTAAAGTTTCAAAGGAAAAACTGTCTTTTAAATGTGGAAAATGTCATGTTTCTTTGCACAGGTAACATGCTTTTTGTCGCCATGCAGTCATAAATGTAATACAGAGAAGAGGTTCCAGGAAAAGGGACCGGTAACGGTAACCCAGCAGCAGCAGCACACGTGATGGAACAGGAGCAGGCGCAGGAGGAGAAGGCCACGCTTTTTGAGACACAACAACCCAGGCCTTGCATGAGGACAAGAAGCGTGCGGATAGCATGCTTTTTACCGCCATGCAGTCATAAATGTAATAAAGATAAGAGGTTCAATAAACAGGGACCGGGCGTCAACGCTAACCCAGCAGCAGCAGACGTGATGGAACAGGAGGAGGCGCAGGAGGAGAAGGCCACGCTTTCAGGTGCAACTCAGGCCTTGCATGAGGACAAAAAAATGTGTGCGCAAAGCAATGCAATGAGTAGTTTTCAGGACACAATGGGCTATTCGGAGGAGCTATTCCCACCCCCACAATCTTCTACCTGTGAAAGGTCAATGGAACAGCCACAAATGTTGTGCCCGGATTCACAACCTTTTTCTGTGGAAAATGCACCTCGCACTGAAATGAAAGGCGAGGCCGAGGATGAACATGACATCAACAACTCAACATGACGCAAAATGGGGGCGGAACAGAAAGCTGCTTTCAATGTTTTGAAGGCCTTAATTGCCTCCGGTGGCCAGTTAGATGCATCATTCATCACACCCAAATCCCAGAGCAATGTGTGCAGGAATTTGAATCGCAGGAGGTGTACCGAGATCATCTGGACAAGTGACCAAGTGACAAGTGACCAAGTGACAAAGTGAAAAGTGACAAAGTGACCAGTGACAAAGTGACAAAATGACAAAGTGACAAGTGACCAAGTGACAAAGTGAAAAGTGACAAAGTGACAAGTGACAAAGTGACAAAATGACAAAGTGACAAAGTGACAAGTGACAAAGTGACAAGTGACAAAGTGACAAAATGACAAAGTGACAAGTGACAAAGTGACAAGTGACAAAGTGACAAAATGACAAAGTGACCAGTGACAAAGTGACAACTGAGAGGTTGTTCTGGGGAGCTCCACTGCACTCAGTCGCATATGAGGAGAGGTCTCGTCGGGACTGCTGATCCTCCTCAGCTTGCTCAAAGCCTTGAGGGTTCCTGAAGATCCTCTGCTTGGAGTTCGCCAGGGTTCAGCTTGGTGTCGGGGTCGGCGGCGTCCTCCTCACTCCAACGTGGCAGATCTTCTGTTGAATGAAAAAAAAACAAACATTGTTAAAAGTCCAGTACCGCTTCTGAAGGACTCACCAAGAGATGCTAGCGCACCATCGTTCGCTGGGTGATGTCCCTCCCTACGCGCTGGAATTCTACGCTGCACATGCTAGCATGCTTTTGCGCAGTGCCGAGGCGCATTCCAGCAGCTAGCTAGCTACCAAGCTTCTGTGGATCTGATTGGGCCACCATGTTGGATCTCTGCCAAGTCCTCCAAAATTTTGAGCAATCCACGTTGCGTGACTGAGCAGTGACAACTCTACAGTCAGCATTACAATACCACTGCTGTGTTTACTGAAGAAATCAATGTTGAAGATGGAAAACCGCTGGCATGATGCAAGTGGGGGATTCTGAAGATGAAAACGATCAGCGTGATGATACCAACATCAGGCAACCTGCCTCAGGAAACGTTGGTCCCAGCTCTGACAAAGAACAGGACGAGGAACAGCTGGAGTTGGAGCAGGAATTGGATGCCCCCACTGCCGAGGGACAGAGCGGTGCACGTTGGACTTCCACAATTTAGCGGGAATGGACAGCAGAAGAGGAAGAAAGTGATGCTGGTGACGAATATGGTGCATCACAACAATCACAACGCTCACAAGAACATGAAGACAGAGGAGTCTGGCAGGACTCTCTGGCACACATGGCTCAATTCATGCTAGACTGCATTGAACGCGGCCTGCGCATTATTCACTATTCATTATTATTCATTATTCTGGAATCTGGACAACACCAATTACTGGGTTTATACCCAGTTTATACAAACACAATGTTAAAAAACTGATTGAAGAAAGTGTCAGACAGGTCAAAAATGGAACAATTCCAGCAGGCCCTTGAGGATGGAGACTTTAGAGAGGAGATTGACATCCTCCTCCTTCTCTAGCCAGTTGTACGCCGACAGATTGACTTCAGCAAACCCAGGAGGACCAGGAGGGCAGCAAAGAACACAAGCTGCTGCTAGTGCAGAAAAGGGAATGGTATTGGCAGTGTCCTTGGAGTGGGAACATTTTCTGACACCCATGCAGCAGCCCACAGAACAGCAATCGGGCAGTTCCACGTCCTCCAACACCAATCGCCTGGAGAAGATGGTCAAGGTCCAGGGCTACATGTCAGATGGCGTAGCTGTGTTGAACAATCCATCTGCAGACAGACGGTGAGTGTGACAGGCAGCACAGAAGGACCATGGCAACTCACTCATAGTACCACAGTTTGATAGTGCTGCCCAAAAAATTATATGGATCCGTGGACCCGGGCACTGCGGGCAGTACTGGGAAGTGGGAACGCAGATTTTAGTACCTAAACACACGATACAACATGTTTTCCGGGGTCGGACTCTGAGGCACATACAGATGGTCCCGATCATCATCCTCATCATACAACTCTTCTCCTGAGTCTGACCCACCCACCACCTCTGCCACCCCAACATCCCCAGACACAGACCCCTCATCGTCCTCAACATTAACTTGGGATGCTGGCCTGAGCCAGACCTCCTCCTCCACATCAGGCCCCATCATCTCCTCAATGGCAGCCCTCATTAATCGCTCTGGCGATGGACCGATGGACACAACGTTCTCCTCCGGGGAGGGCTGCTGCTGACCACTGGCTGCTGGGGTGGATGTTATAGCTTGCGTGGGGCGTTGGCTGTTGCTGTTGTTGGGAGTGCTGCTCACAGCGGAGGTCTCTGAGGAACTCATGGTGAGCTCATATAGTGGTTGGCGGTGAGTGGAGTATTACTGATCCCAGCAATATACACACTGACTGGCAGAGTACGCAATGCTATATAGTCTGGCTGAGCGGTGTACACAGAGTGGCAGTAAACAATACTATATAGTCTGGCTGAGCGGTGTACACAGAGTGGCAGTAAACAATGCTATATAGTCTGGCTGAGCGGTGTACACAGAGTGGCAGTACACACAATGCTATATAGTCTGGCTGAGCGTTGTACACAGAGTGGCAGTAAACAATGGTATATAGTCTGGCTGAGCGGTGTACACAGAGTGGCAGTACACACAATGCTATATAGTCTGGCTGAGCGGTGTACACAGAGTGGCAGTAAACAATACTATATAGTCTGGCTGAGCGGTGTACACAGAGTGGCAGTAAACAATGCTATATAGTCTGGCTGAGCGGTGTACACAGAGTGGCAGTACACACAATGCTATATAGTCTGGCTGAGCGGTGTACACAGAGTGGCAGTAAACAATGCTATATAGTCTGGCTGAGCGGTGTACACAGAGTGGCAGTAAACAATGCTATATAGTCTGGCTGAGCGGTGTACACAGAGTGGCAGTACACACAATGCTATATAGTCTGGCTGAGCCGTGTACACAGAGTGGCAGTACACACAATGCTATATAGTCTGGCTGAGCGGTATACACAGAGTGGCAGTAAACACAATGCTATATATAGCGTGGCTGAGCGAGGTACACAGTGGCAGTACACACAATGCTATATAGTCTGGCTGAGCGGTGTACACAGAGTGGCAGTAAACAATGCTATATAGTCTGGCTGAGCGGTGTACACAGAGTGGCAGTAAACAATGCTATATAGTCTGGCTGAGCGGTGTACACAGAGTGGCAGTACACACAATGCTATATAGTCTGGCTGAGCCGTGTACACAGAGTGGCAGTACACACAATGCTATATAGTCTGGCTGAGCCGTGTACACAGAATGGCAGTAAACACAATGCTATATATAGCGTGGCTGAGCGAGGTACACAGTGGCAGTACACACAATGCTATATAGTCTGGCTGAGCGGTGTACACAGAGTGGCAGTACACACAATGCTATATATAGAGTGGCTGAGCAAGGTACACAGTGGCAGTACACACAATGCTATATAGTCTGGCTGAGCCGTGTACACAGAGTGGCAGTACACACATTGCTATATAGTCTGGCTGAGCGTTGTACACAGAGTGGCAGTAAACAATGGTATATAGTCTGGCTGAGCGGTGTACACAGAGTGGCAGTACACACAATGCTATATAGTCTGGCTGAGCGGTGTACACAGAGTGGAAGTAAACAATACTATATAGTCTGGCTGAGCGGTGTACACAGAGTGGCAGTAAACAATGCTATATAGTCTGGCTGAGCGGTGTACACAGAGTGGCAGTACACACAATGCTATATAGTCTGGCTGAGCGGTGTACACAGAGTGGCAGTAAACAATGCTATATAGTCTGGCTGAGCGGTGTACACATAGTGGCAGTAAACAATGCTATATAGTCTGGCTGAGCGGTGTACACAGAGTGGCAGTACACACAATGCTATATAGTCTGGCTGAGCCGTGTACACAGAGTGGCAGTACACACAATGCTATATAGTCTGGCTGAGCGGTATACACAGAGTGGCAGTAAACACAATGCTATATATAGCGTGGCTGAGCGAGGTACACAGTGGCAGTACACACAATGCTATATAGTCTGGCTGAGCGGTGTACACAGAGTGGCAGTAAACAATGCTATATAGTCTGGCTGAGCGGTGTACACAGAGTGGCAGTAAACAATGCTATATAGTCTGGCTGAGCGGTGTACACAGAGTGGCAGTACACACAATGCTATATAGTCTGGCTGAGCCGTGTACACAGAGTGGCAGTACACACAATGCTATATAGTCTGGCTGAGCGGTGTACACAGAGTGGCAGTAAACACAATGCTATATATAGCGTGGCTGAGCGAGGTACACAGTGGCAGTACACACAATGCTATATAGTCTGGCTGAGCGGTGTACACAGAGTGGCAGTACACACAATGCTATATATAGCGTGGCTGAGCAAGGTACACAGTGGCAGTACACACAATGCTATATAGTCTGGCTGAGCCGTGTACACAGAGTGGCAGTAAACACAATGCTATATATAGTGTGGCTGAGCGAGGTACACAGTGGCAGTAACCACTGCTATATATAGTGTGGCTGAGCGAGCGGTGTACTACTGTTCCCAGCAGCGACACACAATGACTGGGGGGGACCCTGGCTAGCGTGGCTGGAGAACGAACTACCCTGCCTGCCTACCCAAAGCTAAACCCACAGACAAATGGCGGAGATATGACGTGGTTCGGGTATTTATTTACCCGAACCACGTGACCGTTCGGCCAATCAGAGCGCGTTCGGGTCCGAACAACGTGACCCGTTTGGCCAATCACAGCGCTAGCCGAACGTTCGTGGAACGTTCGGCCATGCGCTCTTAGTTGGGCCATGTGGCCGAACGGTTTGGCCGAACACCATCAGGTGTTCAGCCGAACTCGAACATCACCCGAACAGGGTGATGTTCTGCAGAACCCGAACAGTGGAGAACACTGTTCGCCCAACACTACCCACCACCACCACTACCACAATGTTTTTGCGCACCAGACAGTGAAGCATACCCAGGTGACAACTAGTGTTGGGCGAACAGTGTTCGCCACTGTTCGGGTTCTGCAGAACATCACCCTGTTCGGGTGATGTTCGGGTTCGGCCGAACACCTGATGGTGTTCGGCCAAACTGTTCGGCCATATGGCCGAACTAAGAGCGCATGGCCGAACGTTACCCGAACGTTCGGCTAGCGCTGTGATTGGCCGAACGGGTCACGTGTAGTATTGGGCGAACATCTAGATGTTCGGGTTCGGGCCGAACATGGCCGAACTCCGAACATAATGGAAGTCAATGGGGACCCGAACTTTCGTGCTTTGTAAAGCCTCCTTACATGCTACATACCCCAAATTTACAGGGTATGTGCACCTTGGGAGTGGGTACAAGAGGAAATTTTTTTTTAGCAAAAAGAGCTTATAGTTTTTGAGAAAATCGATTTTAAAGTTTCAAAGGGAAAACTGTCTTTTAAATGCGGGAAATGTCTGTTTTCTTTGCACAGGTAACATGCTTTTTGTCGGCATGCAGTCATAAATGTAATACATATAAGAGGTTCCAGGAAAAGGGACCGGTAACGCTAACCCAGCAGCAGCACACGCGATGGAACAAGAGGAGGGTGGCGCAGGAGGAGAAGGCCACGCTTTGAGACACAACAACCCAGGCCTTGCATGAGGACAAGAAGCGTGCGGATAGCAATTTGCATTTTGTCGCCATGCAGTCATAAATGTAATACAGATGAGAGGTTCAATAAACAGGGACCGGAAACGCTAACCCATCACAGATGTTCATTGTTCATGTTACTTGGTTGGGGTCCGGGAGTGTTGCGTAGTCGTTTCCAATCCAGGATTGATTCATTTTAATTTGAGTCAGACGGTCTGCATTTTCTGTGGAGAGGCGGATACGCCGCCGATCTGTGACGATGCCTCCGGCAGCACTGAAACAGCGTTCCGACATAACGCTGGCTGCCGGGCAAGCCAGCACCTCTATTGCGTACATTGCCAGTTTGTGCCAGGTGTCTAGCTTCGATACCCAATAGTTGAAGGGTGCAGATGGATTGTTCAACACAGCTACGCCATCTGACATGTAGTCCTTGACCATCTTCTCCAGGCGATCGGTGTTGAAGGTGGATCTGCACGCTTGCTGTTCTGTGTGCTGCTGCATGGGTGTCAGAAAATTTTCCCACTCCAAGGACATTGCCGATACCATTCCCTTTTGGGCACTAGCTGCGGCTTGTGTTGTTTGCTGCCCTCCTGGTCGTCCTGGGTTTGCGGAAGTCAGTCTGTCGGCGTACAACTGGCTAGAGGAGGGGGAGGATGTCAATCTCCTCTCTAAAGTCTCCACAAGGGCCTGCTGGTATTCTTCCATTTTGACCTGTCTGGCTCCTTCTTCAAGCAGTTTTGGAACATTGTGTTTGTACCGTGGATCCAGAAGGGTATAAACCCAGTAATTGGTGTTGTCCAGAATGCGCACAATGCGTGGGTCGCGTTCAATGCAGTCCTAGGCCGAAGAGGTCATAGCCTAGGGTCACAAAACCTGTTTATTGGGCAATTTCAATGGTGGCGAGTCTGACGTACATAAATCGCAGCAATGGCCGTTAGCAACGTCTGAATCTTACGAAATGTCTCATGCAGGTAGAAGACATATTGTTAGACTTGGGCTCCAAAGATGGGTTCCCTACATCTCTGCAAACCAGAGTTACAGGGCTCCAAATTTGGTAAAATCCCCCATAGGCTTTCATTGGGCCTCCTATTTACAGTTCCAAAATCTCACATCTTTTCAAAGGGCAATTACTCAGCAGTGGCAAATTTTCTAGCATTGTAGGGACCCTTAGGGGGAACATGACTGGTGAGTTTCGGGCCCCTAGGCCGAAGAGGTCATAGCCTAGGGTCACAAAAACCTGTTTATTGGGGCTATTTCAATGGTAGTGATGGTGACGTACATAAATCGCAGCAATGGCCGTTAGCAAAGTCTGAATCTCACGAAATGTCTCATGCAGGTAGAAGACATATTGTTAGACTTGGATTCCAAAGATGGGGTCCCTACATCTCTGCAAACCAGAGTTACAGGGGTCCAAAATTGGTAAAATCCCCCATAGGATTTCATTGGCCCCCTATTTCACTTTCCAATATCTCACATCTTTTCAAAGGGCAATGGCTCAGCAGTACCAAATTTTCTAGCATTGTAGGGACCCTTAGGGGGAACATGACTGGTGAGTTTCGGGCCCCTAGGCCGAAGAGGTCATAGCCTAGGGTCACAAAAACCTGTTTATTGGGGCTATTTCAATGGTAGTGATGGTGACGTACATAAATCGCAGCAATGGCCGTTAGCAAAGTCTGAATCTCACGAAATGTCTCATGCAGGTAGAAGACATATTGTTAGACTTGGATTCCAAAGATGGGGTCCCTACATCTCTGCAAACCAGAGTTACAGGGGTCCACAATTGGTAAAATCCCCCATAGGATTTCATTGGCTCCCTATTTCACTTTCCAAAATCTCACATCTTTTCAAAGGGCAATGGCTCAGCAGTACCAAATTTTCTAGCATTGTAGGGACCCTTAGGGGGAACATGACTGGTGAGTTTCGGGCCCCTAGGCCGAAGAGGTCATAGCCTAGGGTCACAAAAACCTGTTTATTGGGGCTATTTCAATGGTAGTGATGGTGACGTACATAAATCGCAGCAATGGCCGTTAGCAAAGTCTGAATCTCACGAAATGTCTCATGCAGGTAGAAGACATATTGTTAGACTTGGATTCCAAAGATGGGGTCCCTACATCTCTGCAAACCAGAGTTACAGGGGTCCAAAATTGGTAAAATCCCCCATAGGATTTCATTGGTTCCCTATTTCACTTTCCAAAATCTCACATCTTTTCAAAGGGCAATGGCTCAGCAGTACCAAATTTTCTAGCATTGTAGGGACCCTTAGGGGGAACATGACTGGTGAGTTTCGGGCCCCTAGGCCGAAGAGGTCATAGCCTAGGGTCACAAAAACCTGTTTATTGGGGCTATTTCAATGGTAGTGATGGTGACGTACATAAATCGCAGCAATGGCCGTTAGCAAAGTCTGAATCTCACGAAATGTCTCATGCAGGTAGAAGACATATTGTTAGACTTGGATTCCAAAGATGGGGTCCCTACATCTCTGCAAACCAGAGTTACGGGGGTCCAAAATTGGTAAAATCCCCCATAGGATTTCATTGGGCCTCCTATTTACCGTTCCAAAATCTCACACCATTTCAAAGGGCAATGGCTCAGCAGTGGCAAAACTCACCAGTCATGATCCCCCTAAGGGTCCCTACAATGCTAGAAAATTTGGTACTGCTGAGCCATTGCCCTTTGAAAAGATGTGAGATTTTGGAAAGTGAAATAGGGAGCCAATGAAATCCTATGGGGGATTTTACCAATTTTGGACCCCTGTAACTCTGGTTTGCAGAGATGTAGGGACCCCATCTTTGGAATCCAAGTCTAACAATATGTCTTCTACCTGCATGAGACATCATGTCCTTGGAGTGGGAAAATTTTCTGACACCCATGCAGCAGCACACAGAACAGCAAGCGTGCAGATCCACCTCCAACACCGATCGCCTGGAGAAGATGGTCAAGGACTACATGTCAGATGGCGTAGCTGTGTTGAACAATCCATCTGCACCCTTCAACTATTGGGTATCAAAGCTAGACACCTGGCACAAACTGGCAATGTACGCAATAGAGGTGCTGGCTTGCCCGGCAGCCAGCGTTATGTCGGAACGCTGTTTCAGTGCTGCCGGAGGCATCGTCACAGATCGGCGGCGTATCCGCCTCTCCACAGAAAATGCAGACCGTCTGACTCAAATTAAAATGAATCAATCCTGGATTGGAAACGACTACGCAACACTCCCGGACCCCAACCAAGTAACATGAACAATGAACATCTGTGATGGGTTAGCGTTTCCGGTCCCTGTTTATTGAACCTCTCATCTGTATTACATTTATGACTGCATGGCGACAAAATGCAAATTGCTATCCGCACGCTTCTTGTCCTCATGCAAGGCCTGGGTTGTTGTGTCTCAAAGCGTGGCCTTCTCCTCCTGCGCCACCCTCCTCTTGTTCCATCGCGTGTGCTGCTGCTGGGTTAGCGTTACCGGTCCCTTTTCCTGGAACCTCTTATATGTATTACATTTATGACTGCATGCCGACAAAAAGCATGTTACCTGTGCAAAGAAAACAGACATTTCCCGCATTTAAAAGACAGTTTTCCCTTTGAAACTTTAAAATCGATTTTCTCAAAAACTATAAGCTCTTTTTGCTAAAAAATTTTTTCCTCTTGTACCCACTCCCAAGGTGCACATACCCTGTAAATTTGGGGTATGTAGCATGTAAGGAGGCTTTACAAAGCACAAAAGTTCGGGTCCCCATTGACTTCCATTATGTTCGGAGTTCGGGTCGAACACCCGAACATCGCGGCCATGTTCGGCCTGTTCGGCCCGAACCCGAACATCTAGATGTTCGCCCAACACTAGTGACAACCTGCCATACAACTGGACAGTAGTGCCACCTGATGTGGAATTGGATTGGAAGCCAGCAAATTACTTCTTACTGGCTTTCATGTGGAAATGTGGTGCCAGCACTGCATCTATCCTACTAATATAATAAATGGGAAAGTTCGGATGCTCGGATGTTTGGATGTTTGTTACTCGATAACGCAAAAATGGCTGAATGGATTTGAATGAAATTTGGCACACACATAGTACATTACCTGGAATAATGTATAGGATACTTTTTATTCTCATAACCAAAAAGTGGGTGGAGACAAATACAAATTTCACTGAGAAAATGTAAACTGCAGCCATTCTTACAACTGGTAATGGCAGGGTTCTCAAACTTTGCACAGTTGGTCACTGGGTGACTGGGATTAATATTCAGAAAAGTGGGTGGAGCCTACAAAAGCCAATCATAATTCACCTATTGATTTTTCAGGGGAATATTTACATTGCTGCCATTCTTGCGCTGTTAATGGCACAAGCCTCAAACCTGGTACAGTTGATCATTGGGTGACTGGGGTTCAATTTGAGAAAGGGGGGTGGAGCCACAAACAGCCAATTAGATTTGTTTCATTCCAATGCAAATTATTGATGCCAAACACTGCAAAGCTCACAAACTTGGTAATTGAGTAATTGATTAATTGTGTGTAAGGGTTAGAAAAGTGGGCACAGCCAACACCAGATAAATACATAAGCGGGCAACACGGGGTCATAAGTGGGCGGAGACAAATACAAATTTTACTGGGAAAATGTAAACTGCAGCCATTCTTACACTGTTAATGGTAGGGTTCTCAAACTTTGCACAGTTAATTACTGGGTAACTGGGATTAATATTCAGAAAAGTGGGTGGAGCCTACAAAAGCCAATCAAAAATTACCTATTGATTTTTCAGGGGACTATTTAATTGCTGCCATTCTTGCACTGTTAATGGCACAAGCCTCAAACCTGGTACAGTTGATCATTGGGTGACTTGGGTTTGAATTGATAAAAGGGGGTGGAGCCAAAAACAGCCAATCTTATTTGTTTCATTTTAACGCAGGTTATTGATCTCCAAAACCGCAAAGCTCACACATTTGGTCATTGAGTAATTGAATAATTGTGTGTTAGGGTTAGGAAAAGTAGGCGCAGCCAAACCCAGCCAAATACATAAGCGGGCAACGCCGGGTCATCAGTAGGCGGAGACAAATACATATTTTACTGGGAAAATGTAAACTGCATCCATTCTTACACTGGTAATGGTAGGGTTCTCAAACTTTGCACAATTGGTCACTGGGTGACTGAGATTAAAAAAAGTGGGTGGAGCCTACAAAAGCAAATCAAAATTCATCTATTGATTTTCCAGGGGAATATGTAATTGCTGCTATTCTTGCACTGTTAATGGCACAAGCCTTAAACCTGGTACAGTTGGTCATTGGGTGCCTGGGGTTCAAATTTAGACAAAGGGGTGGAGCCACAAACAGCCAATCAGATTTGTTTTATCTCAATGCAAATTATTGAAAGACCGCAAAGCGCACAAACTTGGTCAATGAGTAATTGTGTGTTAGGGTTAGAAAAAGTAGGCAGAGCCAACACCAGCCAAATGCATACCCGGACAATGTCAGGAAATCAGTGGGTGGAGAAAAATACAAATTTCATTGGGAAAATGTAAACTGCAGCCATTCTTACACTGACAATGGTAGGGTTCTCAAACTTTGCACAGTTGGTCAATGGGTGACTGGGATTAATATTCAGAAAGGTGGGTGGAGCCTACAAAAGCCAGTTAAAATTTGCCTAGTGATTTTTAAGGGGAATATTTAATTGCTGCCATTCTTGCACTGTTAATCACCTGTACCTGGTACACTTGGCCATTGGTTGATTGGGGTTCAAATTCAGAAAAGTGGTGGAGCCACAGCCAATAAGATTTATTTTATTTCAATGTAAATTATTGGTGCCAAAGACCGTAAAGCTCACAAACTTGGTCATCAAGTAATTAAGTAATTGTGTGTTAGGGTTAGGAAAAGTGGGTGGGCCCAACACCAGCCAAATACATACCCGGGCAATGCAGGGCGTCCAGCTAGTAAGTAATATATTTTGTGTATGGAGGGCCGGTAAAAAAGCCTCAGGGGGCCGCATTCGGCCCGCGGGACTTAGTTTGAGGACCACTGGTCTAATACCTTGCTGAATCTGTTTGCATAAAAGTAACATAAATTGGCGTCAGTTCAAAATTATTAGCGTTTTATTAGCCATCTCTCACTGCTATTCTTCATCCTTACTGGCCATGCTTTACATTGGCTTTGAAGCACTCAAATCATGTTGTAAACAAATTTTCATTTTTTTTTTACATAGCAAGTGATCAACCCCATCCCCCTTCTTTCCCAAAGGGGCACAGTTTTTTCTAACCCTAACACACAATTACTCAATTACTCAATGACCAAGTTTGTGAGCTTTGCGGTCTTTGGCATCAATAATTTGCATTGAAATGAAACAATCTGATTGGCTGTGTGTATTTGTCTCCGCCCACCTTTTGGGTATGGGGATAAAAAGTATCCTATATGTTATTCCAGGTAATGTACTATGTGTGTGCCAAATTGCATTCAAATGCATTCAGCCATTTTTGCATGATAAGAGTAACAAACATTCAAACTTTCCCATCTATATATATAATAGAGTAAGTGCCTCAACCTTCAAGCAAGAAGAAGAAGTAGCGCCCTGCCCCCAGGGCCAGTCAAAGCAAGAAGAAGGGGCTGGTCCAAGCAAGAAGAAGAAGTAGTGTCATATCAAACCAAGGGCGAAGAGGGATAATTCGCATATTCAGTAGCAGTGCATTGTGGGTAACCACAAATGTTCACTTATAGCTGAATTATTGCAGACTAGCCGACCCGCGGCGTAGCATAAACTGCATAAGGGGGTAGAGGGCAGGAAGGGGGTATTGGGCACAGCGGCGGGGAGGGGGGTCGGACCCCCCCTCAACTGGGTCCCTCATGTGTTCTCCCCATCCAGCTTAAGCTCAGCAGGACCCCCCCCCCCTCACCTGGGTCCCCCATGTGTGCTCCCCCTCCAGCTTAAGCTCAGCAGGAACCCCGCCCCCTCACCTGGGTCCCCCATGTGCGCTCCCCCTGCAGCTTAAGTTCAGCAGGACCCCCTTCCCTCACCTGGGTCCCCCATGTGTGCTCCTCTCCTGCTTAAGCTTAGCAGCAGCAGCCACTATTAGTAAGAGGCAGCGGGCGGGGATGACTCACCTCTTCCACGTACCAGCGTGCGTTCCACTGTCGTCACTTCCTGCAATGCTACCCACTGCATTGGAGTAATTTGCCTTCTTAAAACAGAAGGAAATTTGCAATAATTCAGCTATAAGTGAACATTTGTGGTTACCCACAATGCACTGCTACTAAATATGCAAATTATCCCTTTTCACCCTTGGTAAGCCAAGCAAGCATCTAGAACCGCTGGTGTATTAGTGTTGTCCGGGTCATGAACGATTCGGATCTTTGATCCGAATCCTTTTTGTGAGTCAAATCATCTGGATCATCACAGTGAACGATTCGGATCACAGTGGAAGAAACAGGAAGCACAGCGAAGAGTTAGGGATGGAGTGAGAGAGGAAACTCCTCCCAGCTGAGCTCACTGACAGATCAGGTTACAGGCACCACAGGCAGCAGCTCTTGGTTACAAAGTTAACTCCTTGTCTCACACGCCAAATATCACTGCTGGCAATGTGTACTACTACTCACACACCAAATATCACTTCTGGCAATGTGTACTACTACTCACACACCAAATATCACTGCTGGCAATGTGTACTACTACTCACACACCAAATATCATTGCTGGCAATGTGTACTACTACTCACACACCAAATACCATTGCTGGCAATGTGTACTACTACTCACACACCAAATACCATTGCTGGCAATGTGTACTACTACTCACACACCAAATATCACTGCTGGCAATGTGTACTACTACTCACACACCAAATATCACTGCTGGCAATGTGTACTACTACTCACACACCAAATATCATTGCTGGCAATGTGTACTACTACTCACACACCAAATATCACTGCTGGCAATGTGTACTACTACTCACACACCAAATATCACTGTTGGCAATGTGTACTGCTACTCACACACCAAATATCACTGCTGGCAATGTGTACTACTACTCACACACCAAATATCACTTCTGGCAATGTGTACTACTACTCACACACCAAATATCACTGCTGGCAATGTGTACTACTACTCACACACCAAATATCATTGCTGGCAATGTGTACTACTACTCACACACCAAATATCACTGCTGGCAATGTGTACTACTACTCACACACCAAATATCACTGCTGGCAATGTGTACTACTACTCACACACCAAATATCACTGCTGGCAATGTGTACTACTACTCACACACCAAATATCACTGCTGGCAATGTGTACTACTACTCACACACCAAATATCACCGCTGGCAATGTGTACTACTACTCACACACCAAATACCATTGCTGGCAATGTGTACTACTACTCACACACCAAATATCACTGCTGGCAATGTGTACTACTACTCACACACCAAATATCACAGCTGGCAATGTGTACTACTACTCACACACCAAATATCACTGCTGGCAATGTGTACTACTACTCACACACCAAATATCACTGCTGGCAATGTATACTACTACTCACACACCAAATATCACTGCTGGCAATGTGTACTACTACTCACACACCAAATATCACTGCTGGCAATGTGTACTACTACTCACACACCAAATATCACAGCTGGCAATGTGTACTACTACTCACACACCAAATATCACTGCTGGCAATGTGTACTACTACTCACACACCAAATATCACTGCTGGCAATGTATACTACTACTCACACACCAAATATCACTGCTGGCAATGTGTACTACTACTCACACACCAAATATTACTGCTGGCAATGTGTACTACTACTCACACACCAAATATCACTGCTGGCAATGTGTACTACTACTCACACACCAAATATCACTGCTGGCAATGTGTACTACTACTCACACACCAAATATCACTTCTGGCAATGTGTACTACAACTCACACACCAAATATCACTGCTGGAAATGTGTACTACTACTCACACACCAAATATCACTGCTGGCAATGTGTACTACTACTCACACACCAAATATCACTGCTGGCAATGTATACTACTACTCACACACCAAATATCACTGCTGGCAATGTGTACTACTACTCACACACCAAATATCACTGCTGGCAATGTGTACTACTACTCACACACCAAATATCACAGCTGGCAATGTGTACTACTACTCACACACCAAATATCACTGCTGGCAATGTGTACTACTACTCACACACCAAATATCACTGCTGGCAATGTATACTACTACTCACACACCAAATATCACTGCTGGCAATGTGTACTACTACTCACACACCAAATATCACTGCTGGCAATGTGTACTACTACTCACACACCAAATATCACAGCTGGCAATGTGTACTACTACTCACACACCAAATATCACTGCTGGCAATGTGTACTACTACTCACACACCAAATATCACTGCTGGCAATGTATACTACTACTCACACACCAAATATCACTGCTGGCAATGTGTACTACTACTCACACACCAAATATCACTGCTGGCAATGTGTACTACTACTCACACACCAAATATCACTGCTGGCAATGTGTACTACTACTCACACACCAAATATCACTGCTGGCAATGTGTACTACTACTCACACACCAAATATCACTTCTGGCAATGTGTACTACAACTCACACACCAAATATCACTGCTGGAAATGTGTACTACTACTCACACACCAAATATCACTGCTGGCAATGTGTACTACTACTCACACACCAAATATCACTGCTGGCAATGTATACTACTACTCACACACCAAATATCACTGCTGGCAATGTGTACTACTACTCACACACCAAATATCACTGCTGGCAATGTGTACTACTACTCACACACCAAATATCACAGCTGGCAATGTGTACTACTACTCACACACCAAATATCACTGCTGGCAATGTGTACTACTACTCACACACCAAATATCACTGCTGGCAATGTATACTACTACTCACACACCAAATATCACTGCTGGCAATGTGTACTACTACTCACACACCAAATATCACTGCTGGCAATGTGTACTACTACTCACACACCAAATATCACTGCTGGCAATGTGTACTACTACTCACACACCAAATATCACTGCTGGCAATGTGTACTACTACTCACACACCAAATATCACTGCTGGTGATGTGTACTACTACTCACACACCAAATATCATTGCTGGCAATGTGTATTACTACTCACACACCCACTATCAGGCTCAGTGCACACCAAAAACACTAGCAGATCTGCAAAATGCTAGCGTTTTTTGAAGCAGGTTTTCAGAGCAATTCTAGGCATGTTTAGAGATGTTTTCTAAACATGCCTAGCGGTTTTAGGAGCGTTTTCGGGTAGCAGATTACACATATTGTTACGGGACCGTCCACACCTATAATCGCAAACCTTTGCGGGAGTGATTTTCCCGCAATTAACGCGGAAAAATCACTGGACACTGCGGCAGTTTTGGAGCGATCGCGATTAGCATGCTTTGCACGCTAATCACAATAACTAAACGCAAATCGCTGCATGAAACATGTTTGCAGTTATCGCTAACTGCAAACACAGCAGTGAGAACACTGCCATTTGCAACAATGTGTAGCGGTGTGCCATGAGTGGCTTTAGCATATAGCATATATCTTTAAATTTTACACAGTCATATCAAAGCCACATGTGACAGACTATTTCAGACATTTGGTCCTCATCAGTGTATACCAGGGATTGATAAGGCTGTATGAGATAGGGCTTGGACCAGTACAACAGAGTAACCAAGCAGCTCGGGGTGACCCAAACTACTAAGAATGTATAGGAGGATAAAAGGGACCAAAAAGCCCTCCTACTAAAAAAAAAAAAAAGCAAAGCTTGGTGTAATTTGCCTTCTTAAAACAGAAACAAATCTGCAATAATTCAGCTATAAGTGAACATTTGTGGTTACCCACAATGCACTGCTACTGAATATGCAAATTGTCCCTCTTCGCCCTTGGTTTGATATGGCACTACTTCTTCTTGCTTGGACCAGCCCCTTCTTCTTGCTTGGACCGGCCCTGGGGGCAGGGCGCTACTTCTTCTTCTTGCTTGAAGGTTGAGGCACTTACTCTATTATATATATAGATACAAGATGTTCCTTACTGTGGAAAATTTCAGAGGACACGGACGAAAGCCAAAAGTGACACCTGTCAGAATCCAAGGATCACCACCAAGGCCATCTTGGTTAATCTGGGCTCTGATGGTGGCAATGTCTCAAGGCAGACAATACAATGGACATTGCACACTGCTGGGTTCCACGGATGTAGACCAAGGAGGACGCCACTTCTCCAGATAAGGCACACAAAAGCTCACTTGCATACTTGAGAAGAGTGAAAGGTGTGTGCTTCTGACCAGTTTCACCTGACTTATATACTGGCTGCCTCAAGTCTAATGACTAATTTAAACTGACTCTCATCTAATTAAAATGGCAAAGCGTTGCATACTTCATTCACCTACCAGATTATGCAGGATCTAAGGCTACCTCCCTGCCATTCCTGCAGGAGTTAGACCAAGCAATTACTTGCATCTCAACAGGGGTGCCGCGTGTAGGCCTCCTTGTACCCCCAAGAAATTAGGGGCAGCGCAAACACCCCCACAAATCAACCATTGCCCGGGAGCGCCGCAACTGCCTCTCAGTGGGGGGAGTGAGAACACATAGACGGTGTACTCCCCAAATGCGGCCCATGCCTAGGGAGAACCATCCATGCTGCCCCCCAAAGGATAGATGCTCTACTATTGCGTAATTTGCTTACCTGTAGTGCACATGTGCATCCTGGGAGAGAACACACCAAAAATGGGTCAGGGGAGCGCAGACAACCACCCGGTGCAACACTACTGCCGGGGGACCTGTCCGCACCCCCCCCCCACAACACCCCCAAAGGGAAGAACATATTACAATGCATACTAGAGAAGAGTGAAAGGTGTGTGCTTCTGACCAGTTTCACCTGACATATTCTGGCTGCCTCAAGTCTAATGACTCATTCAAATTTAAACTGACTCTCGTCTAATTAAAAAGACAAAGAGTTGCATACTGCATTAACGTTTTGGATTGGCCCAGCCAGAGTCCAGACTTGAATCTGTGGAGGGAGCTTAATATCAGGGTGATGGCAAAAAGACCCTCCAACCTGAAGGATTTGGAGCTCAACTCATTACTAGAGTTGAATAGGCAAATATACCTGTGGACAGGGATGCTCAAATCCGGATCCGGAAGACACCCAGATAGTTGCTATCTGGATATCTCTCAGTAAACCTGTGCAGGGTGGGCGGGGCAATCTTACCTGTCTGACGTCTTCTTTGTCCATCCCTGGCGCCTACCATGATGGGTTCCACGTGCATCACGTGATTACAAACACTTTCTCCTTTCGGGTTGAAGGAGGAAGTGTTTGTAGTCACGTGATGCGCGTGGACCGCATCGTGGGAGGTGCCAGGGATGGACGAAGAAGACGTCAGACAGTTAAGCTTGACACCCCCCCCCCCGCGCCCCCCTCCCCCCCCGCACAGGTTTACTGGGAAATATCCGGATAGCAACTATCTGGGTGTCTCCCGGATCTGGATTTGAGCATCCCTGCCTGTGGAGACATGCACAAAACTGGTCTGCAATTATAGGGAGCAATTGATTGCTGTAATAGTCAATACAGGCTGTTCTAATGATTATTGAAAAGGGTATGACTGACACTAACCGGACACTTTTTGCTCAAATGTAAATAAAATCTGAGAAATGTTTTTTGTTTATTTTTTCCCCACATAAATGCCTCTTGTACATTATTATTATCTTTTGGGAGACACCTATGTAATTTCCCATCAAAAAATTACTTGCTGGTTGAATAAAAGTAACTTTAAGTCAAAATGTGTCAGGGGTATGAATAATAATGGGCAGCAGTGTATATAGCACTGGCATCTTCTGCAGCACTTTACAGACAGGGCCGGTTCAAGTAACAATGGTCCCCCCCCCCAACAGACACCCCCAACCAAAAAGTGTCATTAGAGGCCCATTGTTGCAGCCAAATTTCCCTCCTAGGCCCCTGAGCTGGCTGCTGACCCTCCCTGAATCACCTCCCAACTTAACAGACTCTGCAGAGTCCCTGGGGAGCAACAGTTAAGATGGCGAGGGACACCTTGGGGGCCCCTACAGGCTCTGGGGCCCTGGGGCAATTGCCCATTTTTTCCTATGGTAGCTCCGGCCCTGTTTACAGAGTACATGGTCATGTCACTGACTGTCCCCAGAGGAGCTCACAATCTAATCCTATCATAGTCATAGTCTAATGTCCTACCATATTATCATTATGTACTAGTCGACCCGCGGCGTAGCATAAACCGCATAAGGGGGTAGAGGGTAGAGTTGGGCCGAACGGTTCGCATGCGAACGGTTCCATGCAAACTTCAGTGGTTCGCGTTCGCGTCCCGCAGGCGAACTTTTGCGGAAGTTCGGTTCGCCCCATAATGCACCATGAGGGTCAACTTTGACCCTCTACATCACAGTCAGCAGGCCCAGTGTAGCCAATTAGGCTACACTAGCCCCTGGAGCCACTCCCCCCCTTATAAAAGGCAGGCAGCGGCGGCCATTACGCTCACTCGTGTGCCTGCGTTAGTGAGAGTAGGGAGAGCTGCTACAGACTGTCTCTCATAGGGAAAGATTAGTTAGGCTTAGCTTGTTCCTGGCTGCATACCTGTTCTGTTCAGTGAACCTGCCACTGCATACCTGTTCTGTGAACCCACCACTGCATACCTGTACTGTGAACCCACCACTGCATACCTGTTCTGTGAACCCACCACTGCATACCTGTTCTGTGAACCCACCACTGCATACCTGTTCTGTGAACCCACCACTGCATACCTGTTCAGTGAACCTGCCACTGCATACCTGTTCTGTGAACCCACCACTGCATACCTGTTCTGTGAACCCACCACTGCATACCTGTTCTGTGAACCCACCACTGCATACCTGTTCTGTGAAACCGCCACTGTATACCTGTTCTGTTCAGTGAACCCGCCACTGTATACCTGTTCTGTTCAGTGAACCCGCCACTGTATACCTGTTCAGTGAACCTGCCACTGCATACCTGTTCTGTGAACCCGCCACTGCATACCTGTTGTGTTCAGTGAACCCGCCACTGTATACCTGTTCAGTGAACCTGCCACTGCATACCTGTTCTGTGAACCCGCCACTGTATTCCTGTTCAGTGAACCCGCCACTGCCGTCACTACACAAACAGCTGTTTGCGGTGCGTTACACGGTGAGTTTGGTGTGTCAGTGTGAAGCAGTACCTTAATTACACTACCTGATTGATGTATAAACATGCAAGATGTTTTAAAGCACTTTAGGCCTGTCATTTAGCATTCAATGTGATTTCTGCCCTTAAAACGCTGCTTTGCGTCAAATCCAGATTTTTCCCGGGGACTTTTGGTGTGTATCCCACTCCGCCATGCCCCCCTCCAGGTGTTAGACCCCTTGAAACATCTTTTCCATCACTTTTGTGGCCAGCATAAGTTTTTTTTTTTTCAAAGTTCGCATCCCCATTGAAGTCTATTGCGGTTCGCGAACTTTAACGCGAACCGAACCTTCCGCGGAAGTTCGCGAACCCGGTTCGCGAACCTAAAATCGGAGGTTCGGCCCAACTCTAGTAGAGGGCAGGAAGGGGGTATTGGGCACAGTGATCAGACCCCCCCTCACCTGGGTCACCCATGTGCGCTCCCCCTCTAGCTTAAGCTCAGCAGGACCCCCCTCCCCTGGGTCCCCATGTGCATTCTCCCTGCAGCTTAAGCTCAGCAGGACCCCCCTCCCTCACCTGGGTCCCCCATGTGCGCTCCCCCTGCGGCTTATGCTCAGCAGGACCCCCCCTCCCTCACCTGGGTCCCCCATGTGCGCTCCCCCTGCAGCTTAAGTTCAGCAGGACCCCCTTCCCTCACCTGGGTCCCCCATGTGTGCTCTTCTCCTGCTTAAGCTCAGCAGCAGCCGCCACTATTAGTAAGAGGCAGCGGGCGGGGATGACTCACCTCTTCCACGTTCCAGCGTGCGTTCCACTGTTGTCACTTCCTGCAATGCTACCCACTGTATTGGAGTAATTTGCCTTCTTAAAACAGAAGGAAATCTGCAATAATTCAGCTATAAGTGAACATTTGTGGTTACCCACAATGCACTGCTACTAGTTATGCAAATTATCCCTTTTCACCCTTGGTAAGCCAAGCAAGCACCCAGAACCGCTGGTGTATAGCAAGTATATAGCTTTAAATTTTAAAAAGTCATATCAACCCCACATGTAGACAGCCTGTTTTGGACTTTTGATCCTCATCAGTACTTGGCAGGGCTTGATACAGATGTATGAGATAGGGCTTGGACCAGTACATCAGAGTAACCAAGCAGCTCAGGGTGACCCAAACCACTCGGAATGTATAGGAGGATAAAAGGGACCAAAAAGACCTCCTACTAAAGCAAACAAAGCTTGGTGTAATTTGCCTTATTAAAACAGAAGGAAATCTGCAATTATTCAGCTGTAAGAGAACATTTGTGGTTACCCACAATGCACTGCTACTAAATATGCAAATTATCCCTTTTCACCCTCAGTAAGCCAAGCAAGCATCTAGCTTTACATTTTACACAGTCATATCACACCCACATGTAGACAGCCGGTTTCAGACTTTCAGTCCTCATCAGTACTTAGCAAGGATTAATATGGCTGTATGAGATAGGGCTTGGACCAGTACAACAGAGTAACCAAGCAGCTCAGGGTGACCCAAACCTCTCGCAATGTATAGGGGGATAAAAGAGACCAAAAAGACCTCCTACTAAAAAAAAACAAAGCTTGGTGTAATTTGCCTTCTAAAAATAGAAGGAAAGCTGCAATAATTCAGCTATAAGTGAACATTTGTGGTTACCCACAATGCACTGCTACTAAATATGCAAATTATCCCTTTTCACCCTTGGTAAGTCAAGCAAGCATCTAGAACCGCTGGTGTATTAGTGTTGTCCGGTTCATGAACGATTTGGATCTTTGATCCGAATCCTTTTTGTGAGTCGAATCATCCGGATCATCACAGTGAACGATTCGGATCACAGTGGAAGAAACAGGAAGCACAGAGTTAGGGATGGAGTGAGAGAGGAAACTCCTCCCAGCTGAGCTCACTGAGGGATCAGGTTACAGGCACCACAGGCAGCAGCTCTTGGTTACAAAGTTAACTCCTTGTCTCACACGCCAAATATCACTGCTGGCAATGTGTACTACTACTCACACACCAAATATCACTGCTGGCAATGTGTACTACTACTCACACACCAAATATCATTGCTGGCAATGTGTACTACTACTCACACACCCACTATCAGGCTCAGTGCACACCAAAAACGCTAGCAGATCTGCAAAATGCTAGCGTTTTTTGGAGCAGATTTTCAGAGCAATTCTAGGCATGTTTAGAGACATTTTCTAAACATGCCTAGCGGTTTTAGGAGTGTTTTCGGGTAGCAGATTACACATATTGTTACGGGCCCGTCCACACCTATAATCGCAAACCTTTGCGGGAGTGATTTTCCCGCAATTAACGCGGAAAGATCACTAGACTAGACTGTGGCGGTTTTGGCGCAATCACGATTAGCATGCTTTGCACGCTAATCACAATAGCTAAATGCAAATCGCCGGCAAACTGCTGCATGAAACGTGTTTGCGGTTATCGCTAACTGCAAACACGACAGTGAGAACACTGCCATTTGCAACAATGTGTAGCAGTTTGCCATGAGTGGCTTTAGCATATAGCATATATCTTTAAATTTTACACAGTCATATTAAACCCACATGTGACAGCCTATTTCAGACATTTAGTCCTTATCAGTACATAGCAGGGATTGATATGGCTGTATGAAATAGGGCTTGGACCAGTACAACAGAGTAACCAAGCAGCTCGGGGTGACCCAAACTACTAAGAATGTATAGGGGGATAAAAGGGACCAAAAAGCCCTCCTACTAAAAAAAAAGCAAAGCTTGGTGTAATTTGCCTTCTTAATACAGAAACAAATCTGCAATAATTCAGCTATAAGTGAACATTTGTGGTTACCCACAATGCACTGCTACTGAATATGCAAATTGTCCATCTTCGCCCTTGGTTTGATATGGCACTACTTCTTCTTGCTTGGACCAGCCCCTTCTTCTTGCTTGGACCGGCCCTGGGGGCAGGGTGCTACTTCTTCTTCTTGCTTGAAGGTTGAGGCACTTACTCTATTATATATATAGATTTATATAGCACTGACATTTTCTGCAGCACATTACAGAGTACATAGTCATGTCACTAACTGTCCTCAGAGGAGCTCACACTCTAATATGACCATAGTCATAGTATAATGTCCTACCTTATTATTAGTATGTATTTATATAGCACTTACATCTTCTGCAGCATGTCACAGAGTACATGGTCATGTCACTGACTGTTCTCAGAGGAGCTCACAATCTAATCCTACTATAGTCATAGTCTGATGTCCTACCATAATATTATTATGTATTTATGTAGCACTGACATCTTCTGCAGCACTTTACAGAGTACATAGTCATGTCACTAACTGTCCTCAGAGGAGCTCACAATCTAATTCTACCATAGCCATAGTCTAATGTCCTACCATATTATTACTATGTATTTATATAGCACTGACATCTCCTGCAGCACTGTACAGAGTACATAGTCATGTCACTGACTGTCCTCAGAGGAGCTCACAATCTAATCCTACCATAGTCATATTGTAATGTCCTACCATATTATTATTATGTATTTATAGAGCACTGACATCTTCTGCAGCACTTTACAGAGTACATAGTCATGTCACTGACTGTCCTCAGAGGAGTTCACACTCTAATCCTAACATAGTCATAGTCTAATGTCCTACCATATTATTATTATGTATTTATATAGCACTGACATCTTCTGCAGCACTGTACAGAGTACATAGTCATGTCACTGACTGTCCTCAGAGGAGCTCACAATCTAATCCTACCATAGTCATTTTGTAATGTCCTACCACAGTGCTGTCCAACTGGCGGCCCGCGGGCCGCATCCGGCCCGCCAGGCCTCCAGCTGCGGCCCGCTCGTCTCCCTGAGTTGCAGGCATGGCTTCCGCTATAGGCGCCATGCCTGCAAACTCATATCGTGCACTTTCCCGTGTCCCCGCTGGCGCTGCCTCAGCTCAGACCTCGCAGATCGCGGCGACTGAAGAGAGCAGAGTGCGCATGTGTGGTACCCGCATACACGGAGTACTTCACATGCGGACGTGACATCATTAGTCACTTCCGCATGTGAAGTTCCTCCGCGCGGGTGCTATGCGCACTCTGCTCTCTTCAGTCGCCGCGATCTGTGAGGTCTGAGCTGAGGCAGCGCCAGCGCCAGCGGGGACACGGGAGAGGACAGCGCTGATGAAAGGTAACGGGGACTGGACACCTCGCTATCTAACTTGGGGGGCACCTGTCACTATCTAGCTGGGGGGCACCTGTCACTATCTAACTTGGGGGGCACCTGTCACTATCTAACTTGGGGGGGGGGGCACCTGTCACTACCTCAGCTGGGGGGCACCTGTCACTATCTAACTTGGGGGGTACCTGTCACTACCTCAGCTGGGGGGCACCTGTCACTATCTAACTTGGGGGCACCTGTCACTATCTAACTTAGGAGGGCACCTGTCACTATCTAACTTGGGGGGCACCTGTCACTATATAACTTGGGGGCACCTGTCACTATCTAACTTGGGGGGGTACACCTGTCACTACCTCAGCTGGGGGGCACCTGTCACTATCTAACTTGGGGGGCACCTGTCACTACCTCAGCTGGGGGGCACCTGTCACTATCTAACTTGGGGGGCACCTGTCACTATCTAACTGGGGGGCACCTGTCACTACCTCAGCTGGGGGGACACCTGTCACTATCTAACTGGGGGGCACCTGTCACTACCTCAGCTGGGGGGACACCTGTCATTACCTCAACTGGGGAGGCACCTGTCACTATCTAACTGGGGAGGCACCTGTCACTACCTCAGCTGGGGGGACACCTGTCACTACCTCAACTGGGGAGGCACCTGTCACTATCTAACTGGGGAGGCACCTGTCACTACCTTAGCTGGGGGGACACCTGTCACTACCTCAACTGGGGAGGCACCTGTCACTATCTAACTGGGGAGGCACCTGTCACTACCTCAGCTGGGGGGCACCTGTCACTATCTAACTTGGGGGCACCTGTCACTATCTAACTTGGGGGGCACCTGTCACTATCTAACTGGGGGGCACCTGTCACTACCTCAGCTGGGGGGACACCTATCACTATCTAACTGGGGGGCACCTGTCACTATCTCACAGGGCCGGGACAAGGTCCGCCACCAACAGAGGCTGAGGTGTCCAAGTGCGCCCCCCCCCGATGGGTGTGGCCATGAAAAGATGTGTGCGGAGCTAAATGTAACAGTGTAACGTAAAGACAGTGGGCCCTAGTTTTCTCCCAAAACACAGGCAAGGGACCCGAAAGGTAATTACACAATGTGTCCCCCCCCCCCCCCCCCCACCTACAAACAAGGGACAGGGACAGCAGGCAGAACCCTTCAGTCAGCAAGACATGTAATACGGGAGCTTTTCAACAGAAAATACATATAATGGTGCAGCGTTTCCCCAGACAATTCACATCATAGGGCACCGTTTCCCCAGACAATTCACATCATAGGGCACCGTTTCCCCAGACAATTCACATAATGGCGCAGTGTTTCCCCAGACAATTCACATAATGGTGCAGTGTTTCCTCAGACAATTCACATAATGGTGCAGTGTTTCCTCAGACAATTCACATAATGGCGCAGCGTTTCCTCAGACAATTCACATAATGGCGCAGTGTTTCCTCAGACAATTCACATAATGGCACAGTGTTTCCTCAGACAATTCACATAATGGCGCAGTGTTTCCTCAGACAATTCACATAATGGTGCAGCTTTTCCTCAGACAATTCACATAATGGCACAGTGTTTCCTCAGACAATTCACATAATGGCGCAGTGTTTCCTCAGACAATTCACATAATGGTGCAGTGTTTCCCCAGACAGTTCACATAATGGCGCAGCTTTTCCCCAGACAGTTCACATAATGGCGCAGTGTTTCCTCAGACAATTCACATAATGGCACAGTGTTTCCTCAGACAATTCACATAATGGCGCAGTGTTTCCTCAGACAATTCACATAATGGCGCAGTGTTTCCTCAGACAATTCACATAATGGCGCAGCTTTTCCTCAGACAATTCACATAATGGTGCAGTGTTTCCTCAGACAATTCACATAATGGCGCAGCTTTTCCTCAGACAATTCACATAATGGCGCAGCGTTTCCTCAGACAATTCACATAATGGTGCAGCTTTTCCCCAGACAATTCACATAATGGTGCAGTGTTTCCTCAGACAATTCACATAATGGTGCAGCTTTTCCTCAGACAATTCACATAATGGTGCAGCTTTTCCTCAGACAATTCACATAATGGTGCAGCGTTTCCTCAGACAATTCACATAATGGTGCAGCTTTTCCCCAGACAATTCACATAATGGTGCAGCTTTTCCCCAGACAATTCACATAATGGCGCAGCTTTTCCCCAGACAATTCACATAATGGCGCAGCGTTTCCTCAGACAGTTTACATAATGGCACAGCCTTTCCCCAGACAATTCACATAATGGTGCAGCGTTTCCCCAGATAATTCACATAATGGTGCAGCTTTTCCCCAGACAATTCACATAATGGCGCAGCTTTTCCCCAGACAATTCACATAATGGCGCAGCGTTTCCTCAGACAATTCACATAATGGCGCAGCCTTTCCTCAGACAATTCACATAATGGTGCAGCGTTTCCCCAGACAATTCACATAATGGCGCAGCGTTTCCCCAGACAGTTCACATAATGGTGCAGCTTTTCCCCAGACAATTCACATAATGGCGCAGCGTTTCCTCAGACAATTCACATAATGGCGCAGCCTTTCCTCAGACAATTCACATAATGGTGCAGCGTTTCCCCAGACAATTCACATAATGGCGCAGCGTTTCCCCAGACAGTTCACATAATGGTGCAGCTTTTCCCCAGACAATTCACATAATGGCGCAGCGTTTCCTCAGACAATTCACATAATGGCGCAGCCTTTCCTCAGACAATTCACATAATGGTGCAGCGTTTCCCCAGACAATTCACATAATGGCGCAGCTTTTCCCCAGACAATTCACATAATGGCGCAGCGTTTCCTCAGACAATTCACATAATGGCGCAGCCTTTCCTCAGACAATTCACATAATGGTGCAGCGTTTCCCCAGACAATTCACATAATGGCGCAGCGTTTCCCCAGACAGTTCACATAATGGTGCAGCTTTTCCCCAGACAATTCACATAATGGTGCAGCGTTTCCCCAGACAATTCACATAATGGCGCAGCTTTTCCCCAGACAATTCACATAATGGTGCAGCTTTTCCCCAGACAATTCACATAATGGCGCAGCTTTTCCCCAGACAATTCACATAATGGTGCAGCTTGTCCTCAGACAATTCACATAATGGTGCAGCCTTTCCTCAGACAATTCACATAATGGTGCAGCCTTTCCTCAGACAATTCACATAATGGCGCAGCTTTTCCTCAGACAATTCACATAATGGTGCAGCTTTTCCCCAGACAATTCACATAATGGCGCAGCTTTTCCCCAGACAATTCACATAATGGCGCAGCTTTTCCTCAGACAATTCACATAATGGTGCAGCGTTTCCCCAGACAATTCACATAATGGCGCAGCTTTTCCCCAGACAATTCACATAATGGCGCAGCGTTTCCTCAGACAATTCACATAATGGCGCAGCCTTTCCTCAGACAATTCACATAATGGTGCAGCGTTTCCCCAGACAATTCACATAATGGCGCAGCGTTTCCCCAGACAGTTCACATAATGGTGCAGCTTTTCCCCAGACAATTCACATAATGGTGCAGCGTTTCCCCAGACAATTCACATAATGGCGCAGCTTTTCCCCAGACAATTCACATAATGGTGCAGCGTTTCCCCAGACAATTCACATAATGGCGCAGCTTTTCCCCAGACAATTCACATAATGGTGCAGCTTGTCCTCAGACAATTCACATAATGGTGCAGCCTTTCCTCAGACAATTCACATAATGGTGCAGCCTTTCCTCAGACAATTCACATAATGGCGCAGCTTTTCCTCAGACAATTCACATAATGGTGCAGCTTTTCCCCAGACAATTCACATAATGGTGCAGCCTTTCCTCAGACAATTCACATAATGGTGCAGCTTTTCCTCAGACAATTCACATAATGGTGCAGCTTTTCCCCAGACAATTCACATAATGGTGCAGCCTTTCCTCAGACAATTCACATAATGGTGCAGCTTTTCCTCAGACAATTCACATAATGGTGCAGCTTTTCCTCAGACAATTCACATAATGGTGCTGCTTTTCCTCAGACAATTCACATAATGGTGCAGCGTTTCCTCAGACAATTCACATAATGGTGCAGCTTTTCCTCAGACAGTTCACATAATGGTGCAGTGTTTCCCCAGACAATTCACATAATGGTGCAGCGTTTCCCCAGACAATTCACATAATGGTGCAGCTTTTCCCCAGACAATTCACATAATGGCGCAGCGTTTCCCCAGACAATTCACATAATGGTGCAGCTTTTCCCCAGACAATTCACATAATGGCGCAGCGTTTCCCCAGACAATTCACATAATGGTGCAGCTTTTCCCCAGACAATTCACATAATGGCGCAGCGTTTCCCCAGACAATTCACATAATGGTGCAGCTTTTCCCCAGACAGTTCACATAATGGTGCAGCTTTTCCTCAGACAACTCACATAATGGTGCAGTGTTTCCTCAGACAATTCACATAATGGTGCAGCTTTTCCTCAGACAATTCACATAATGGTGCAGCGTTTCCCCAGACAATTCACATAATGGTGCAGCGTTTCCTCAGACAATTCACATAATGGCGCAGCGTTTCCCCAGACAATTCACATAATGGTGCTGCTTTTCCTCAGACAATTCACATAATGGTGCAGCTTTTCCCCAGACAATTCACATAATGGTGCAGCTTTTCCCCAGACAATTCACATAATGGTGCAGCTTTTCCTCAGACAATTCACATAATGGTGCAGCGTTTCCCCAGACAATTCACATAATGGCGCAGCGTTTCCTCAGACAATTCACATAATGGCGCAGCGTTTCCCCAGACAATTCACATAATGGTGCAGCTTTTCCTCAGACAATTCACATAATGGCGCAGCGTTTCCTCAGACAATTCACATAATGGCGCAGCGTTTCCCCAGACAATTCACATAATGGTGCAGCTTTTCCTCAGACAATTCACATAATGGCGCAGCTTTTCCTCAGACAATTCACATAATGGTGCAGCTTTTCCTCAGACAATTCACATAATGGTGCAGCTTTTCCTCAGACAATTCACATAATGGCGCAGTGTTTCCCCAGACAATTCACATAATGGCGCAGCTTTTCCCCAGACAATTCACATAATGGTGCAGTGTTTCCTCAGACAATTCACATAATGGCGCAGCTTTTCCTCAGACAATTCACATAATGGTGCAGCTTTTCCCCAGACAATTCACATAATGGTGCTGCTTTTCCTCAGACAATTCACATAATGGTGCAGCTTTTCCCCAGACAATTCACATAATGGCGCAGTGTTTCCTCAGACAATTCACATAATGGCACAGTGTTTCCTCAGACAATTCACATAATGGCGCAGTGTTTCCCCAGACAATTCACATAATGGTGCTGCTTTTCCCCAGACAATTCACATAATGGCGCAGCTTTTCCCCAGACAATTCACATAATGGCGCAGCTTTTCCCCAGACAATTCACATAATGGCGCAGCTTTTCCCCAGACAATTCACATAATGGCGCAGCTTTTCCCCAGACAATTCACATAATGGTGCAGTGTTTCCCCAGACAATTCACATAATGGTGCAGCGTTTCCTCAGACAATTCACATAATGGCGCAGCGTTTCCTCAGACAATTCACATAATGGTGCTGCTTTTCCTCAGACAATTCACATAATGGTGCAGCTTTTCCCCAGACAATTCACATAATGGCGCAGCTTTTCCCCGGACAATTCACATAATGGCGCAGCTTTTCCCCAGACAATTCACATAATGGTGCAGCTTTTCCTCAGACAATTCACATCATAGGGCACCGTTTCCCCAGACAATTCACATAATGGCGCAGTGTTTCCTCAGACAGTTCACATAATGGTGCAGCTTTTCCCCAGACAATTCACATAATGGCGCAGCTTTTCCCCAGACAATTCACATAATGGTGCAGCTTTTCCCCAGACAATTCACATAATGGTGCAGCTTTTCCCCAGACAATTCACATAATGGTGCAGCTTTTCCTCAGACAATTCACATAATGGCGCAGCTTTTCCCCAGACAATTCACATAATGGCACAGTGTTTCCTCAGACAATTCACATAATGGCGCAGCTTTTCCCCAGACAATTCACATAATGGTGCAGCTTTTCCTCAGACAATTCACATAATGGTGCAGCTTTTCCCCAGACAATTCACATAATGGCGCAGCTTTTCCCCAGACAATTCACATAATGGTGCAGCGTTTCCTCAGACAATTCACATAATGGCGCAGCTTTTCCCCAGACAATTCACATAATGGTGCAGCTTTTCCTCAGACAATTCACATAATGGCGCAGCTTTTCCCCAGACAATTCACATAATGGCGCAGCGTTTCCTCAGACAATTCACATAATGGTGCAGCTTTTCCTCAGACAATTCACATAATGGTGCAGCGTTTCCCCAGACAATTCACATAATGGCGCAGCTTTTCCCCAGACAATTCACATAATGGTGCAGCTTTTCCCCAGACAATTCACATAATGGTGCAGCTTTTCCCCAGACAATTCACATAATGGTGCAGCTTTTCCCCAGACAATTCACATAATGGTGCAGCGTTTCCTCAGACAATTCACATAATGGCGCAGCTTTTCCCCAGACAATTCACATAATGGCGCAGTGTTTCCCCAGACAGTTCACATAATGGCGCAGCTTTTCCCCAGACAGTTCACATAATGGCGCAGTGTTTCCTCAGACAATTCACATAATGGCACAGTGTTTCCTCAGACAATTCACATAATGGTGCAGCGTTTCCCCAGACAGTTCACATAATGGCGCAGCTTTTCCCCAGACAGTTCACATAATGGCGCAGTGTTTCCTCAGACAATTCACATAATGGCACAGTGTTTCCTCAGACAATTCACATAATGGCGCAGTGTTTCCTCAGACAATTCACATAATGGCGCAGTGTTTCCTCAGACAATTCACATAATGGCGCAGTGTTTCCTCAGACAATTCACATAATGGCGCAGCGTTTCCCCAGACAATTCACATAATGGTGCAGCTTTTCCTCAGACATTTCACATAATGGTGCAGCCTTTCCTCAGACATTTCACATAATGGTGCAGCTTTTCCCCAGACAATTCACATAATGGTGCAGCTTTTCCTCAGACATTTCACATAATGGTGCAGCCTTTCCTCAGACATTTCACATAATGGCACAGTGTTTCCTCAGACAATTCACATAATGGCGCAGTGTTTCCTCAGACAATTCACATAATGGCGCAGTGTTTCCTCAGACAATTCACATAATGGTGCAGCTTTTCCCCAGACAATTCACATAATGGTGCAGCTTTTCCTCAGACATTTCACATAATGGTGCAGCCTTTCCTCAGACATTTCACATAATGGTGCAGCTTTTCCTCAGACAATTCACATAATGGTGCTGCTTTTCCCCAGACAATTCACATAATGGTGCAGCTTTTCCCCAGACAATTCACATAATGGTGCAGCTTTTCCTCAGACAATTCACATAATGGTGCAGTGTTTCCTCAGACAATTCACATAATGGTGCAGCCTTTCCTCAGACATTTCACATAATGGTGCAGCTTTTCCTCAGACAATTCACATAATGGTGCTGCTTTTCCCCAGACAATTCACATAATGGTGCAGCTTTTCCTCAGACAATTCACATAATGGTGCTGCTTTTCCCCAGACAATTCACATAATGGTGCTGCTTTTCCCCAGACAATTCACATAATGGTGCAGCTTTTCCCCAGACAATTCACATAATGGTGCAGCTTTTCCTCAGACAATTCACATAATGGTGCAGTGTTTCCTCAGACAATTCACATAATGGTGCAGCCTTTCCTCAGACATTTCACATAATGGTGCAGCTTTTCCTCAGACAATTCACATAATGGTGCTGCTTTTCCCCAGACAATTCACATAATGGTGCAGCTTTTCCTCAGACATTTCACATAACGGTGCAGCTTTTCCCCAGACAATTCACATAATGGTGCAGCTTTTCCCCAGACAATTCACATAATGGTGCTGCTTTTCCTCAGACATTTCACATAATGGCGCAGCTTTTCCTCAGACAATTCACATAATGGTGCAGCTTTTCCTCAGACATTTCACATAATGGTGCAGTGTTTCCCCAGACAATTCACATAATGGCGCAGCTTTTCCCCAGACAATTCACATAATGGTGCAGCTTTTCCTCAGACAATTCACATAATGGTGCAGCTTTTCCTCAGACATTTCACATAATGGTGCAGTGTTTCTCCAGACAATTCACATAATGGTGCTGCTTTTCCTCAGACATTTCACATAATGGCGCAGCTTTTCCTCAGACAATTCACATAATGGTGCTGCTTTTCCTCAGACAATTCACATAATGGTGCAGCTTTTCCTCAGACATTTCACATAATGGTGCAGCTTTTCCTCAGACAATTCACATAATGGCGCAGCTTTTCCTCAGACAATTCACATAATGGCGCAGCCTTTCCTCAGACAATTCACATAATGGCGAAGCGTTTCCCCAGACAATTCACATAATGGTGCAGCTTTTCCTCAGACATTTCACATAATAGTGCAGCTTTTCCTCAGACAATTCACATAATGGTGCAGTGTTTCCCCGGACAGTTCACATAATGGCGCAGCTTTTCCCCAGACAATTCACATAATGGCGCAGCTTTTCCTCAGACATTTCACATAATGGTGCAGCTTTTCCTCAGACATTTCACATAATGGTGCAGCTTTTCCTCAGACATTTCACATAATGGTGCAGCTTTTCCTCAGACAATTCACATAATGGTGCAGCTTTTCCCCAGACAATTCACATAATGGCGCAGCTTTTCCTCAGACATTTCACATAATGGTGCAGCTTTTCCTCAGACAATTCACATAATGGCGCAGCTTTTCCTCAGACAATTCACATAATAGTGCAGCTTTTCCCCAGACAATTCACATAATGGCGCAGCTTTTCCTCAGACAATTCACATAATGGTGCAGCTTTTCCCCAGACATTTCACATAATGGTGCAGCTATTCCTCAGACAATTCACATAATGGTGCAGCTTTTCCTCAGACAATTCACATAATGGCGCAGCTTTTCCCCAGACAATTCACATAATGGCGCAGCTTTTCCTCAGACAATTCACATAATGGCGCAGCCTTTCCTCAGACAATTCACATAATGGCGCAGTGTTTCCTCAGACATTTCACATAATGGTGCAGCTTTTCCTCAGACATTTCACATAATGGTGCAGCTTGTCCTCAGACATTTCACATAATGGTGCAGCTTTTCCTCAGACAATTCACATAATGGCGCAGCCTTTCCCCAGACAATTCACATAATGGTGCAGCTTTTCCCCAGACAATTCACATAATGGCGCAGTGTTTCCTCAGACAGTTCACATAATGGCGCAGCTTTTCCCCAGACAATTCACATAATGGTGCAGCTTTTCCCCAGACAGTTCACATAATGGTGCAGCTTTTCCTCAGACAATTCACATAATGGCGCAGCTTTTCCTCAGACAATTCACATAATGGTGCAGCTTTTCCCCAGACAGTTCACATAATGGTGCAGCTTTTCCCCAGACATTTCACATAATGGTGCAGCTTTTCCTCAGACAATTCACATAATGGTGCAGCTTTTCCCCAGACAATTCACATAATGGCGCAGCTTTTCCCCAGACAGTTCACATAATGGCGCAGTGTTTCCTCAGACAATTCACATAATGGCGCAGCTTTTCCTCAGACAATTCACATAATGGTGCAGCTTTTCCCCAGACAGTTCACATAATGGTGCAGCTTTTCCCCAGACATTTCACATAATGGTGCAGCTTTTCCTCAGACAATTCACATAATAGTGCAGCTTTTCCCCAGACAATTCACATAATGGCGCAGCTTTTCCCCAGACAATTCACATAATGGCGCAGCGTTTCCCCAGACAGTTCACATAATGGCGCAGTGTTTCCCCAGACAGTTCACATAATGGTGCAGCTTTTCCCCAGACAATTCACATAATGGCGCAGCTTTTCCCCAGACAATTCACATAATGGTGCAGCTTTTCCCCAGACAATTCACATAATGGCGCAGCTTTTCCTCAGACAATTCACATAATGGCGCAGCCTTTCCTCAGACAATTCACATAATGGCGCAGTGTTTCCTCAGACAGTTCACATAATGGCGCAGCTTTTCCCCAGACAATTCACATAATGGCGCAGTGTTTCCTCAGACATTTCACATAATGGTGCAGCTTTTCCTCAGACATTTCACATAATGGTGCAGCTTTTCCTCAGACATTTCACATAATGGTGCAGCTTTTCCTCAGACAATTCACATAATAGCGCAGCCTTTCCCCAGACAATTCACATAATGGTGCAGCTTTTCGCCAGACAATTCACATAATGGCGCAGTGTTTCCTCAGACAGTTCACATAATGGCACAGCTTTTCCCCAGACAATTCACATAATGGTGCAGCTTTTCCCCAGACATTTCACATAATGGTGCAGCTTTTCCTCAGACAATTCACATAATGGTGCAGCTTTTCGTCAGACAATTCACATAATGGCGCAGCTTTTCCTCAGACAATTCACATAATGGTGCAGCTTTTCCCCAGACAGTTCACATAATGGTGCAGCTTTTCCCCAGACATTTCACATAATGGTGCAGCTTTTCCTCAGACAATTCACATAATGGTGCAGCTTTTCCCCAGACAATTCACATAATGGCGCAGCTTTTCCACAGACAGTTCACATAATGGCGCAGTGTTTCCTCAGACAGTTCACATAATGGTGCAGCTTTTCCCCAGACAGTTCACATAATGGTGCAGCTTTTCCCCAGACAATTCACATAATGGTGCAGCTTTTCCTCAGACATTTCACATAATGGTGCAGCTTTTCCTCAGACAATTCACATAATGGTGCAGCTTTTCCCCAGACAATTCACATAATGGCGCAGCTTTTCCTCAGACAATTCACATAATGGCGCAGCTTTTCCCCAGACAATTCACATAATGGCGCAGCGTTTCCCCAGACAGTTCACATAATGGCGCAGTGTTTCCCCAGACAGTTCACATAATGGTGCAGCTTTTCCCCAGACATTTCACATAATGGTGCAGCCTTTCCCCAGACAATTCACATAATGGTGCAGTGTTTCCTCAGACAGTTCACATAATTGTGCAGCTTTTCCCCAGACAGTTCACATAATGGTGCAGCTTTTCCCCAGACAATTCACATATTGGTGCAGCTTTTCCTCAGACATTTCACATAATGGTGCAGCTTTTCCTCAGACATTTCACATAATGGCGCAGCCTTTCCCCAGACAATTCACATAATGGTGCAGCCTTTCCTCAGACAATTCACATAATGGTGCAGCTTTTCCCCAGACAATTCACATAATGGTGCAGCTTTTCCCCAGACATTTCACATAATGGCGCAGTGTTTCCTCAGACAGTTCACATAATGGCGCAGCTTTTCCCCAGACAATTCACATAATGGTGCAGCTTTTCCTCAGACAGTTCACATAATGGTGCAGCGTTTCCCCAGACAATTCACATAATGGTGCAGCCTTTCCTCAGACAGTTCACATAATGGCGCAGTGTTTCCTCAGACAGTTCACATAATGGTGCAGCGTTTCCTCAGACAGTTCACATAATGGCGCAGTGTTTCCTCAGACAGTTCACATAATGGCGCAGCTTTTCCCCAGACAATTCACATAATGGCGCAGCTTTTCCTCAGACAATTCACATAATGGCGCAGCTTTTCCCCAGACAATTCACATAATAACGCAGCTTTTCCCCGGACAGTTCACATAATGGCGCAGTGTTTCCTCAGACAGTTCACATAATGGCGCAGCTTTTCCCCAGACAATTCACATAATGGCGCAGCTTTTCCCCAGACAATTCACATAATGGTGCAGCCTTTCCTCAGACAGTTCACATAATGGCGCAGTGTTTCCTCAGACAGTTCACATAATGGCGCAGCGTTTCCCCAGACAATTCACATAATGGCGCGGTGTTTCCCCAGACAGTTCACATAATGGTGCAGTGTTTCCCCAGACAATTCACATAATGGTGCAGCTTTTCCCCAGACAATTCACATAATGGTGCAGCTTTTCCCCAGACAATTCACATAATGGCGCAGCTTTTCCTCAGACAATTCACATAATGGTGCAGCTTTTCCTCAGACAATTCACATAATGGCGCAGCGTTTCCTCAGACAGTTCACATAATGGTGCAGTGTTTCCCCAGACAATTCACATAATGGTGCAGCTTTTCCCCAGACAATTCACATAATGGTGCAGCTTTTCCTCAGACAATTCACATAATGGCGCAGCGTTTCCTCAGACAGTTCACATAATGGTGCAGCTTTTCCTCAGACAATTCACATAATGGCGCAGCGTTTCCCCAGACAATTCACATAATGGTGCAGCTTTTCCTCAGACAGTTCACATAATGGCGCAGTGTTTCCTCAGACAATTCACATAATGGTGCAGCTTTTCCTCAGACAATTCACATAATGGTGCAGCTTTTCCTCAGACAATTCACATAATGGTGCAGCTTTTCCTCAGACAGTTCACATAATGGTGCAGCTTTTCCTCAGACAATTCACATAATGGTGCAGCTTTTCCTCAGACAATTCACATAATGGTGCAGCTTTTCCTCAGACAGTTCACATAATGGTGCAGCGTTTCCTCAGACAATTCACATAATGGTGCAGTGTTTCCTCAGACAATTCACATAATGGTGCAGCTTTTCCCCAGACAATTCACATAATGGTGCAGCTTTTCCTCAGACAATTCACATAATGGTGCAGCTTTTCCTCAGACAATTCACATAATGGCGCAGCGTTTCCTCAGACAGTTCACATAATGGTGCAGCTTTTCCTCAGACAATTCACATAATGGCGCAGCTTTTCCCCAGACAATTCACATAATGGTGCAGCGTTTCCTCAGACAGTTCACATAATGGTGCTGCTTTTCCTCAGACAGTTCACATAATGGTGCAGCTTTTCCCCAGACAATTCACATAATGGTGCAGCGTTTCCCCAGACAATTCACATAATGGTGCAGCGTTTCCTCAGACAATTCACATAATGGTGCAGCTTTTCCTCAGAGAATTCACATAATGGCGCAGCTTTTCCCCAGACAATTCACATAATGGCGCAGCGTTTCCTCAGACAATTCACATAATGGTGCAGCCTTTCCCCAGACAATTCACATAATGGTGCAGCTTTTCCCCAGACAATTCACATAATGGTGCAGCCTTTCCCCAGACAATTCACATAATGGTGCAGCTTTTCCCCAGACAATTCACATAATGGTGCAGCCTTTCCCCAGACAGTTCACATAATGGCGCAGCTTTTCCCCAGACAATTCACATAATGGTGCAGTGTTTCCTCAGACAATTCACATAATGGTGCAGCTTTTCCTCAGACAATTCACATAATGGTGCAGCTTTTCCTCAGACAATTCACATAATGGTGCAGTGTTTCCTCAGACAATTCACATAATGGTGCAGCTTTTCCCCAGACAATTCACATAATGGCGCAGTGTTTCCTCAGACAATTCACATAATGGTGCAGCTTTTCCCCAGACAATTCACATAATGGTGCAGCGTTTCCTCAGACAATTCACATAATGGCGCAGTGTTTCCTCAGACAATTCACATAATGGCGCAGTGTTTCCCCAGACAATTCACATAATGGTGCAGCGTTTCCTCAGACAATTCACATAATGGCGCAGCTTTTCCCCAGACAATTCACATAATGGTGCAGCTTTTCCTCAGACAATTCACATAATGGTGCAGTGTTTCCCCGGACAGTTCACATAATGGTGCAGCTTTTCCTCAGACAATTCACATAATGGTGCAGCTTTTCCCCAGACAATTCACATAATGGCGCAGCTTTTCCCCAGACAATTCACATAATGGTGCAGCGTTTCCTCAGACAATTCACATAATGGTGCAGCTTTTCCCCAGACATTTCACATAATGGTGCAGCTTTTCCTCAGACAGTTCACATAATGGTGCAGTGTTTCCTCAGACAATTCACATAATGGCGCAGCTTTTCCCCAGACAATTCACATAATGGTGCAGCGTTTCCTCAGACAATTCACATAATGGTGCAGCTTTTCCCCAGACAATTCACATAATGGTGCAGCTTTTCCCCAGACAATTCACATAATGGTGCAGCTTTTCCTCAGACAATTCACATAATGGTGCAGCTTTTCCTCAGACAATTCACATAATGGTGCAGCGTTTCCCCAGATAATTCACATAATGGTGCAGCTTTTCCCCAGACAATACACATAATGGCGCAGCGTTTCCCCAGACAATTCACATAATGGCGCAGCGTTTCCTCAGACAATTCACATAATGGTGCAGCTTTTCCCCAGACAATTCACATAATGGCGCAGCGTTTCCTCAGACAATTCACATAATGGTGCAGCTTTTCCTCAGACAATTCACATAATGGCGCAGTGTTTCCCCAGACAATTCACATAATGGTGCAGCTTTTCCCCAGACAATTCACATAATGGCGCAGCGTTTCCTCAGACAATTCACATAATGGTGCAGCTTTTCCTCAGACAATTCACATAATGGCGCAGTGTTTCCCCAGACAATTCACATAATGGTGCAGCTTTTCCTCAGACAATTCACATAATGGTGCAGCGTTTCCCCAGACAGTTCACATAATGGTGCAGCTTTTCCCCAGACAATTCACATAATGGTGCAGCTTTTCCCCAGACAATTCACATAATGGCGCAGTGTTTCCCCAGACAATTCACATAATGGTGCAGCTTTTCCTCAGACAATTCACATAATGGTGCAGCGTTTCCCCAGACAATTCACATAATGGCGCAGCTTTTCCTCAGACAATTCACATAATGGTGCAGCTTTTCCCCAGACAATTCACATAATGGCGCAGTGTTTCCCCAGACAGTTCACATAATGGTGCAGCTTTTCCCCAGACAATTCACATAATGGTGCAGCTTTTCCCCAGACAATTCACATAATGGTGCAGTGTTTCCTCAGACAATTCACATAATGGTGCAGCTTTTCCCCAGACAATTCACATAATGGTGCAGCTTTTCCCCAGACAATTCACATAATGGTGCAGTGTTTCCCCAGACAATTCACATAATGGTGCAGCTTTTCCCCAGACAATTCACATAATGGTGCAGCTTTTCCCCAGACAATTCACATAATGGTGCAGTGTTTCCTCAGACAATTCACATAATGGTGCAGCTTTTCCTCAGACAATTCACATAATGGTGCAGTGTTTCCTCAGACAATTCACATAATGGTGCAGCTTTTCCCCAGACAATTCACATAATGGTGCAGCTTTTCCCCAGACAATTCACATAATGGTGCTGCTTTTCCTCAGACAATTCACATAATGGTGCAGCGTTTCCTCAGACAATTCACATAATGGTGCAGCTTTTCCTCAGACAATTCACATAATGGTGCAGCTTTTCCTCAGACAACTCACATAATGGTGCAGCTTTTCCCCAGACAATTCACATAATGGTGCAGTGTTTCCTCAGACAATTCACATAATGGTGCAGCTTTTCCCCAGACAGTTCACATAATGGTGCAGCTTTTCCCCAGACAATTCACATAATGGTGCAGCTTTTCCCCAGACAATTCACATAATGGTGCAGTGTTTCCTCAGACAATTCACATAATGGTGCAGCTTTTCCCCAGACAATTCACATAATGGTGCAGCTTTTCCTCAGACAATTCACATAATGGTGCAGCTTTTCCCCAGACAATTCACATAATGGTGCAGTGTTTCCTCAGACAATTCACATAATGGTGCAGCTTTTCCTCAGACAATTCACATAATGGTGCAGCTTTTCCTCAGACAATTCACATAATGGTGCAGCTTTTCCCCAGACAATTCACATAATGGTGCAGTGTTTCCTCAGACAATTCACATAATGGCGCAGCGTTTCCTCAGACAATTCACATAATGGCGCAGTGTTTCCCAGACAATTCACATAATGGTGCAGCGTTTCCCCAGACAATTCACATAATGGTGCAGTGTTTCCTCAGACATTTCACATAATGGTGCAGCTTTTCCTCAGACAATTCACATAATGGTGCAGCGTTTGCCCAGACAATTCACATAATGGCGCAGCTTTTCCTCAGACAGTTCACATAATGGCGCAGTGTTTCCTCAGACAGTTCACATAATGGTGCAGCTTTTCCCCAGACAATTCACATAATGGTGCAGCTTTTCCCCAGACAATTCACATAATGGCGCAGCTTTTCCTCAGACAGTTCACATAATGGTGCAGCTTTTCCTCAGACAATTCACATAATGGTGCAGCTTTTCCTCAGACAGTTCACATAATGGCGCAGTGTTTCCTCAGACAGTTCACATAATGGTGCAGCTTTTCCCCAGACAATTCACATAATGGTGCAGCTTTTCCCCAGACAATTCACATAATGGTGCAGCTTTTCCCCAGACAATTCACATAATGGTGCAGCTTTTCCCCAGACAATTCACATAATGGTGCAGCGTTTCCCCAGACAGTTCACATAATGGCGCAGCTTTTCCCCAGACAATTCACATAATGGCGCAGCTTTTCCCCAGACAATTCACATAATGGTGCAGCTTTTCCCCAGACAATTCACATAATGGTGCAGCTTTTCCCCAGACAATTCACATAATGGTGCAGCTTTTCCCCAGACAATTCACATAATGGTGCAGCTTTTCCCCAGACAATTCACATAATGGTGCAGCTTTTCCCCAGACAATTCACATAATGGTGCAGCGTTTCCCCAGACAGTTCACATAATGGCGCAGCTTTTCCCCAGACAATTCACATAATGGTGCAGCTTTTCCCCAGACAATTCACATAATGGTGCAGCGTTTCCCCAGACAGTTCACATAATGGCGCAGCTTTTCCCCAGACAATTCACATAATGGTGCAGCTTTTCCCCAGACAATTCACATAATGGTGCAGCTTTTCCCCAGACAATTCACATAATGGTGCTGCTTTTCCCCAGACAGTTCACATAATGGCGCAGCTTTTCCCCAGACAATTCACATAATGGTGCAGCGTTTCCCCGGACAGTTCACATAATGGTGCAGCGTTTCCTCAGACAATTCACATAATGGTGCAGCTTTTCCCCAGACAATTCACATAATGGTGCAGCGTTTCCTCAGACAATTCACATAATGGTGCAGCTTTTCCCCAGACAATTCACATAATGGTGCAGCTTTTCCCCAGACAATTCACATAATGGTGCTGCTTTTCCCCAGACAATTCACATAATGGTGCAGCTTTTCCCCAGACAATTCACATAATGGTGCAGCGTTTCCTCAGACAATTCACATAATGGTGCAGCTTTTCCCCAGACAATTCACATAATGGTGCAGCTTTTCCTCAGACAATTCACATAATGGTGCAGCTTTTCCCCAGACAATTCACATAATGGTGCAGCTTTTCCCCAGACAATTCACATAATGGCGCAGCTTTTCCCCAGACAATTCACATAATGGTGCAGCTTTTCTTCAGACAGTTCACATAATGGTGCAGCGTTTTCCCAGACAATTCACATAATGGTGCAGCTTTTCCCCAGACAGTTCACATAATGGTGCAGCGTTTCCCCAGACATTTCACATAATGGTGCAGCGTTTCCTCAGACAATTCACATAATGGTGCAGCTTTTCCCCAGACAATTCACATAATGGTGCAGCTTTTCCTCAGACAGTTCACATAATGGTGCAGCTTTTCCCCAGACAATTCACATAATGGCGCAGTGTTTCCTCAGACAATTCACATAATGGTGCAGTGTTTCCTCAGACAGTTCACATAATGGTGCAGCTTTTCCCCAGACAGTTCACATAATGGTGCAGCTTTTCCCCAGACATTTCACATAATGGTGCAGTGTTTCCCCAGACAATTCACATAATGGTGCAGCTTTTCCCCAGACAATTCACATAATGGTGCAGCTTTTCCCCAGACATTTCACATAATGGCGCAGCTTTTCCCCAGACAGTTCACATAATGGCGCAGTGTTTCCTCAGACAGTTCACATAATGGTGCAGCTTTTCCCCAGACATTTCACATAATGGCGCAGTGTTTCCTCAGACAGTTCACATAATGGTGCAGCTTTTCCCCAGACAATTCACATAATGGTGCAGCTTTTCCCCAGACAATTCACATAATGGTGCAGCGTTTCCCCAGACAATTCACATAATGGTGCAGCTTTTCCCCAGACAATTCACATAATGGTGCAGCCTTTCCCCAGACAATTCACATAATGGTGCAGCTTTTCCCCAGACAATTCACATAATGGTGCAGCTTTTCTTCAGACAGTTCACATAATGGTGCAGCGTTTTCCCAGACAATTCACATAATGGTGCAGCTTTTCCCCGGACAATTCACATAATGGTGCAGCTTTTCCCCGGACAATTCACATAATGGTGCAGCTTTTCCCCAGACATTTCACATAATGGTGCAGCTTTTCCTCAGACAATTCACATAATGGTGCAGCTTTTCCTCAGACAATTCACATAATGGCGCAGCTTTTCCCCAGACAATTCACATAATGGTGCAGCTTTTCCCCGGACAATTCACATAATGGTGCAGCTTTTCCCCAGACAATTCACATAATGGTGCAGCTTTTCCCCAGATAATTCACATAATGGCGCAGCTTTTCCCCAGACAATTCACATAATGGCGCAGCTTTTCCCCAGACAATTCACATAATGGCGCAGCTTTTCCTCAGACAATTCACATAATGGTGCAGCTTTTCCCCAGACAATTCACATAATGGTGCAGCTTTTCCCCGGACAATTCACATAATGGTGCAGCTTTTCCCCAGACAATTCACATAATGGTGCAGCTTTTCCTCAGACAATTCACATAATGGTGCAGCGTTTCCCCAGACAATTCACATAATGGTGCAGCTTTTCCCCAGACAATTCACATAATGGTGCAGCCTTTCCTCAGACAATTCACATAATGGTGCAGCGTTTCCCCGGACAATTCACATAATGGTGCAGCTTTTCCCCAGACAATTCACATAATGGTGCAGCGTTTCCTCAGACAATTCACATAATGGTGCAGCCTTTCCTCAGACAATTCACATAATGGTGCAGCCTTTCCTCAGACAATTCACATAATGGTGCAGCCTTTCCTCAGACAATTCACATAATGGTGCAGCCTTTCCTCAGACAATTCACATAATGGTGCAGCGTTTCCCCAGACAATTCACATAATGGTGCAGCGTTTCCCCAGACAATTCACATAATGGTGCAGCGTTTCCTCAGACAATTCACATAATGGTGCAGCTTTTCCCCAGACAGTTCACATAATGGTGCAGTGTTTCCTCAGACAATTCACATAATGGCGCAGCTTTTCCCCAGACAGTTCACATAATGGTGCAGCGTTTCCTCAGACAATTCACATAATGGCGCAGCTTTTCCCCAGACAGTTCACATAATGGTGCAGTGTTTCCTCAGACAATTCACATAATGGCGCAGCTTTTCCCCAGACAGTTCACATAATGGTGCAGTGTTTCCCCAGACAGTTCACATAATGGTGCAGTGTTTCCTCAGACAATTCACATAATGGCGCAGCTTTTCCCCAGACAGTTCACATAATGGCGCAGCGTTTCCCCAGACAGTTCACATAATGGTGCAGTGTTTCCCCGGACAATTCACATAATGGCGCAGCTTTTCCCCAGACAATTCACATAATGGTGCAGCGTTTCCTCAGACAGTTCACATAATGGTGCAGCTTTTCCTCAGACATTTCACATAATGGCGCAGCTTTTCCTCAGACAATTCACATAATGGTGCAGCGTTTCCACAGACAATTCACATAATGGCGCAGCGTTTCCACAGACAATTCACATAATGGCGCAGCTTTTCCCCAGACAATTCACATAATGGTGCTGCTTTTCCTCAGACAATTCACATAATGGTGCAGCTTTTCCCCAGACAATTCACATAATGGTGCAGCCTTTCCTCAGACAATTCACATAATGGTGCAGCGTTTCCCCAGACAATTCACATAATGGTGCAGCTTTTCCCCAGACAATTCACATAATGGTGCAGCTTTTCCCCAGACAATTCACATAATGGTGCAGCTTTTCCCCAGACAATTCACATAATGGCACAGTGTTTCCTCAGACAATTCACATAATGGTGCACCGTTTCCCCAGACAATTCACATAATGGCGCAGTGTTTCCTCAGACAATTCACATAATGGCACAGTGTTTCCTCAGACAATTCACATAATGGCGCAGTGTTTCCTCAGACAATTCACATAATGGCGCAGTGTTTCCTCAGACAATTCACATAATGGCGCAGCGTTTCCCCAGACAATTCACATAATGGTGCAGCTTTTCCTCAGACATTTCACATAATGGTGCAGCCTTTCCTCAGACATTTCACATAATGGTGCAGTGTTTCCTCAGACAATTCACATAATGGTGCAGCTTTTCCTCAGACATTTCACATAATGGTGCAGCCTTTCCTCAGACATTTCACATAATGGTGCAGCTTTTCCCCAGACAATTCACATAATGGTGCAGCTTTTCCTCAGACATTTCACATAATGGTGCAGCCTTTCCTCAGACATTTCACATAATGGCACAGTGTTTCCTCAGACAATTCACATAATGGCGCAGTGTTTCCTCAGACAATTCACATAATGGCGCAGTGTTTCCTCAGACAATTCACATAATGGTGCAGCTTTTCCCCAGACAATTCACATAATGGTGCAGCTTTTCCTCAGACATTTCACATAATGGTGCAGCCTTTCCTCAGACATTTCACATAATGGTGCAGTGTTTCCTCAGACAATTCACATAATGGTGCAGCTTTTCCTCAGACATTTCACATAATGGTGCAGCCTTTCCTCAGACATTTCACATAATGGTGCAGCTTTTCCTCAGACAATTCACATAATGGTGCTGCTTTTCCCCAGACAATTCACATAATGGTGCAGCTTTTCCCCAGACAATTCACATAATGGTGCAGCTTTTCCCCAGACAATTCACATAATGGTGCAGCTTTTCCTCAGACAATTCACATAATGGTGCAGTGTTTCCTCAGACAATTCACATAATGGTGCAGCCTTTCCTCAGACATTTCACATAATGGTGCAGCTTTTCCTCAGACAATTCACATAATGGTGCTGCTTTTCCCCAGACAATTCACATAATGGTGCAGCTTTTCCTCAGACAATTCACATAATGGTGCTGCTTTTCCCCAGACAATTCACATAATGGTGCTGCTTTTCCCCAGACAATTCACATAATGGTGCAGCTTTTCCCCAGACAATTCACATAATGGTGCAGCTTTTCCTCAGACAATTCACATAATGGTGCAGTGTTTCCTCAGACAATTCACATAATGGTGCAGCCTTTCCTCAGACATTTCACATAATGGTGCAGCTTTTCCTCAGACAATTCACATAATGGTGCTGCTTTTCCCCAGACAATTCACATAATGGTGCAGCTTTTCCTCAGACATTTCACATAACGGTGCAGCTTTTCCCCAGACAATTCACATAATGGTGCAGCTTTTCCCCAGACAATTCACATAATGGTGCTGCTTTTCCTCAGACATTTCACATAATGGCGCAGCTTTTCCTCAGACAATTCACATAATGGTGCAGCTTTTCCTCAGACATTTCACATAATGGTGCAGTGTTTCCCCAGACAATTCACATAATGGCGCAGCTTTTCCCCAGACAATTCACATAATGGTGCAGCTTTTCCTCAGACAATTCACATAATGGTGCAGCTTTTCCTCAGACATTTCACATAATGGTGCAGTGTTTCTCCAGACAATTCACATAATGGTGCTGCTTTTCCTCAGACATTTCACATAATGGCGCAGCTTTTCCTCAGACAATTCACATAATGGTGCTGCTTTTCCTCAGACAATTCACATAATGGTGCAGCTTTTCCTCAGACATTTCACATAATGGTGCAGCTTTTCCTCAGACAATTCACATAATGGCGCAGCTTTTCCTCAGACAATTCACATAATGGCGCAGCCTTTCCTCAGACAATTCACATAATGGCGAAGCGTTTCCCCAGACAATTCACATAATGGTGCAGCTTTTCCTCAGACATTTCACATAATAGTGCAGCTTTTCCTCAGACAATTCACATAATGGTGCAGTGTTTCCCCGGACAGTTCACATAATGGCGCAGCTTTTCCCCAGACAATTCACATAATGGCGCAGCTTTTCCTCAGACATTTCACATAATGGTGCAGCTTTTCCTCAGACATTTCACATAATGGTGCAGCTTTTCCTCAGACATTTCACATAATGGTGCAGCTTTTCCTCAGACAATTCACATAATGGTGCAGCTTTTCCCCAGACAATTCACATAATGGCGCAGCTTTTCCTCAGACATTTCACATAATGGTGCAGCTTTTCCTCAGACAATTCACATAATGGCGCAGCTTTTCCTCAGACAATTCACATAATAGTGCAGCTTTTCCCCAGACAATTCACATAATGGCGCAGCTTTTCCTCAGACAATTCACATAATGGTGCAGCTTTTCCCCAGACATTTCACATAATGGTGCAGCTATTCCTCAGACAATTCACATAATGGTGCAGCTTTTCCTCAGACAATTCACATAATGGCGCAGCTTTTCCCCAGACAATTCACATAATGGCGCAGCTTTTCCTCAGACAATTCACATAATGGCGCAGCCTTTCCTCAGACAATTCACATAATGGCGCAGTGTTTCCTCAGACATTTCACATAATGGTGCAGCTTTTCCTCAGACATTTCACATAATGGTGCAGCTTGTCCTCAGACATTTCACATAATGGTGCAGCTTTTCCTCAGACAATTCACATAATGGCGCAGCCTTTCCCCAGACAATTCACATAATGGTGCAGCTTTTCCCCAGACAATTCACATAATGGCGCAGTGTTTCCTCAGACAGTTCACATAATGGCGCAGCTTTTCCCCAGACAATTCACATAATGGTGCAGCTTTTCCCCAGACAGTTCACATAATGGTGCAGCTTTTCCTCAGACAATTCACATAATGGCGCAGCTTTTCCTCAGACAATTCACATAATGGTGCAGCTTTTCCCCAGACAGTTCACATAATGGTGCAGCTTTTCCCCAGACATTTCACATAATGGTGCAGCTTTTCCTCAGACAATTCACATAATGGTGCAGCTTTTCCCCAGACAATTCACATAATGGCGCAGCTTTTCCCCAGACAGTTCACATAATGGCGCAGTGTTTCCTCAGACAATTCACATAATGGCGCAGCTTTTCCTCAGACAATTCACATAATGGTGCAGCTTTTCCCCAGACAGTTCACATAATGGTGCAGCTTTTCCCCAGACATTTCACATAATGGTGCAGCTTTTCCTCAGACAATTCACATAATGGTGCAGCTTTTCCCCAGACAATTCACATAATGGCGCAGCTTTTCCCCAGACAATTCACATAATGGCGCAGCGTTTCCCCAGACAGTTCACATAATGGCGCAGTGTTTCCCCAGACAGTTCACATAATGGTGCAGCTTTTCCCCAGACAATTCACATAATGGCGCAGCTTTTCCCCAGACAATTCACATAATGGTGCAGCTTTTCCCCAGACAATTCACATAATGGCGCAGCTTTTCCTCAGACAATTCACATAATGGCGCAGCCTTTCCTCAGACAATTCACATAATGGCGCAGTGTTTCCTCAGACAGTTCACATAATGGCGCAGCTTTTCCCCAGACAATTCACATAATGGCGCAGTGTTTCCTCAGACATTTCACATAATGGTGCAGCTTTTCCTCAGACATTTCACATAATGGTGCAGCTTTTCCTCAGACATTTCACATAATGGTGCAGCTTTTCCTCAGACAATTCACATAATAGCGCAGCCTTTCCCCAGACAATTCACATAATGGTGCAGCTTTTCGCCAGACAATTCACATAATGGCGCAGTGTTTCCTCAGACAGTTCACATAATGGCACAGCTTTTCCCCAGACAATTCACATAATGGTGCAGCTTTTCCCCAGACATTTCACATAATGGTGCAGCTTTTCCTCAGACAATTCACATAATGGTGCAGCTTTTCGTCAGACAATTCACATAATGGCGCAGCTTTTCCTCAGACAATTCACATAATGGTGCAGCTTTTCCCCAGACAGTTCACATAATGGTGCAGCTTTTCCCCAGACATTTCACATAATGGTGCAGCTTTTCCTCAGACAATTCACATAATGGTGCAGCTTTTCCCCAGACAATTCACATAATGGCGCAGCTTTTCCACAGACAGTTCACATAATGGCGCAGTGTTTCCTCAGACAGTTCACATAATGGTGCAGCTTTTCCCCAGACAGTTCACATAATGGTGCAGCTTTTCCCCAGACAATTCACATAATGGCGCAGCTTTTCCTCAGACAATTCACATAATGGCGCAGCGTTTCCTCAGACAGTTCACATAATGGTGCAGTGTTTCCCCAGACAATTCACATAATGGTGCAGCTTTTCCCCAGACAATTCACATAATGGTGCAGCTTTTCCTCAGACAATTCACATAATGGTGCAGCTTTTCCTCAGACAATTCACATAATGGCGCAGCGTTTCCTCAGACAGTTCACATAATGGTGCAGCTTTTCCTCAGACAATTCACATAATGGCGCAGCTTTTCCCCAGACAATTCACATAATGGTGCAGCGTTTCCTCAGACAGTTCACATAATGGTGCTGCTTTTCCTCAGACAGTTCACATAATGGTGCAGCTTTTCCCCAGACAATTCACATAATGGTGCAGCGTTTCCCCAGACAATTCACATAATGGTGCAGCGTTTCCTCAGACAATTCACATAATGGTGCAGCTTTTCCTCAGACAATTCACATAATGGCGCAGCTTTTCCTCAGACAGTTCACATAATGGTGCTGCTTTTCCTCAGACAGTTCACATAATGGTGCAGCTTTTCCCCAGACAATTCACATAATGGCGCAGTGTTTCCTCAGACAATTCACATAATGGTGCAGCGTTTCCTCAGACAGTTCACATAATGGTGCTGCTTTTCCTCAGACAGTTCACATAATGGTGCAGCTTTTCCCCAGACAATTCACATAATGGCGCAGTGTTTCCTCAGACAATTCACATAATGGTGCAGCTTTTCCCCAGACAATTCACATAATGGTGCAGCGTTTCCCCAGACAATTCACATAATGGCGCAGCGTTTCCCCAGACAATTCACATAATGGTGCAGCTTTTCCCCAGACAATTCACATAATGGTGCAGTGTTTCCCCAGACAATTCACATAATGGTGCAGCGTTTCCTCAGACAATTCACATAATGGTGCAGCCTTTCCCCAGACAATTCACATAATGGTGCAGCTTTTCCCCAGACAATTCACATAATGGTGCAGCCTTTCCCCAGACAATTCACATAATGGTGCAGCTTTTCCTCAGACAATTCACATAATGGTGCAGCGTTTCCTCAGACAATTCACATAATGGTGCAGCCTTTCCCCAGACAATTCACATAATGGTGCAGTGTTTCCTCAGACAATTCACATAATGGTGCAGCTTTTCCCCAGACAATTCACATAATGGTGCAGCGTTTCCTCAGACAATTCACATAATGGCGCAGTGTTTCCTCAGACAATTCACATAATGGCGCAGTGTTTCCCCAGACAATTCACATAATGGTGCAGCGTTTCCTCAGACAATTCACATAATGGCGCAGCTTTTCCCCAGACAATTCACATAATGGTGCAGCTTTTCCTCAGACAATTCACATAATGGTGCAGTGTTTCCCCGGACAGTTCACATAATGGTGCAGCTTTTCCTCAGACAATTCACATAATGGTGCAGCTTTTCCCCAGACAATTCACATAATGGCGCAGCTTTTCCCCAGACAATTCACATAATGGTGCAGCGTTTCCTCAGACAATTCACATAATGGTGCAGCTTTTCCCCAGACATTTCACATAATGGTGCAGCTTTTCCTCAGACAGTTCACATAATGGTGCAGTGTTTCCTCAGACAATTCACATAATGGCGCAGCTTTTCCCCAGACAATTCACATAATGGTGCAGCGTTTCCTCAGACAATTCACATAATGGTGCAGCTTTTCCCCAGACAATTCACATAATGGCGCAGCGTTTCCTCAGACAATTCACATAATGGTGCAGCTTTTCCCCAGACAATTCACATAATGGTGCAGCTTTTCCCCAGACAATTCACATAATGGCGCAGCGTTTCCTCAGACAATTCACATAATGGTGCAGCTTTTCCCCAGACAATTCACATAATGGTGCAGCTTTTCCCCAGACAATTCACATAATGGCGCAGCGTTTCCTCAGACAATTCACATAATGGTGCAGCTTTTCCCCAGACAATTCACATAATGGCGCAGCGTTTCCTCAGACAATTCACATAATGGTGCAGCTTTTCCTCAGACAATTCACATAATGGCGCAGTGTTTCCCCAGACAATTCACATAATGGTGCAGCTTTTCCTCAGACAATTCACATAATGGTGCAGCGTTTCCCCAGACAATTCACATAATGGCGCAGCTTTTCCTCAGACAATTCACATAATGGTGCAGCTTTTCCCCAGACAATTCACATAATGGCGCAGTGTTTCCTCAGACAATTCACATAATGGTGCAGCGTTTCCCCAGACAGTTCACATAATGGTGCAGCTTTTCCCCAGACAATTCACATAATGGTGCAGCTTTTCCCCAGACAATTCACATAATGGCGCAGTGTTTCCCCAGACAATTCACATAATGGTGCAGCTTTTCCTCAGACAATTCACATAATGGTGCAGCTTTTCCCCAGACATTTCACATAATGGCGCAGCTTTTCCTCAGACAATTCACATAATGGTGCTGCTTTTCCTCAGACAATTCACATAATGGCGCAGCTTTTCCCCAGATAATTCACATAATGGTGCAGTGTTTCCTCAGACAATTCACATAATGGTGCAGCTTTTCCCCAGACATTTCACATAATGGCGCAGCTTTTCCTCAGACAATTCACATAATGGTGCTGCTTTTCCTCAGACAATTCACATAATGGTGCAGCTTTTCCCCAGATAATTCACATAATGGCGCAGCGTTTCCCCAGACAATTCACATAATGGCGCAGCTTTTCCTCAGACAATTCACATAATGGTGCAGCTTTTCCCCAGACAATTCACATAATGGCGCAGTGTTTCCCCAGACAGTTCACATAATGGTGCAGCTTTTCCCCAGACAATTCACATAATGGTGCAGCTTTTCCCCAGACAATTCACATAATGGTGCAGTGTTTCCTCAGACAATTCACATAATGGTGCAGCTTTTCCCCAGACAATTCACATAATGGTGCAGCTTTTCCCCAGACAATTCACATAATGGTGCAGTGTTTCCCCAGACAATTCACATAATGGTGCAGCTTTTCCCCAGACAATTCACATAATGGTGCAGCTTTTCCCCAGACAATTCACATAATGGTGCAGTGTTTCCTCAGACAATTCACATAATGGTGCAGCTTTTCCTCAGACAATTCACATAATGGTGCAGTGTTTCCTCAGACAATTCACATAATGGTGCAGCTTTTCCCCAGACAATTCACATAATGGTGCAGCTTTTCCCCAGACAATTCACATAATGGTGCTGCTTTTCCTCAGACAATTCACATAATGGTGCAGCGTTTCCTCAGACAATTCACATAATGGTGCAGCTTTTCCTCAGACAACTCACATAATGGTGCAGTGTTTCCTCAGACAATTCACATAATGGTGCAGCTTTTCCTCAGACAATTCACATAATGGTGCAGCGTTTCCTCAGACAATTCACATAATGGTGCAGTGTTTCCTCAGACAATTCACATAATGGTGCAGCTTTTCCTCAGACAATTCACATAATGGTGCAGCGTTTCCTCAGACAATTCACATAATGGTGCAGCTTTTCCCCAGACAATTCACATAATGGTGCAGCTTTTCCCCAGACAATTCACATAATGGTGCAGTGTTTCCTCAGACAATTCACATAATGGTGCAGCTTTTCCCCAGACAGTTCACATAATGGTGCAGCTTTTCCCCAGACAATTCACATAATGGTGCAGCTTTTCCCCAGACAATTCACATAATGGTGCAGTGTTTCCTCAGACAATTCACATAATGGTGCAGCTTTTCCCCAGACAATTCACATAATGGTGCAGCTTTTCCCCAGACAATTCACATAATGGTGCAGTGTTTCCTCAGACAATTCACATAATGGTGCAGCTTTTCCCCAGACAATTCACATAATGGTGCAGCTTTTCCCCAGACAATTCACATAATGGTGCAGTGTTTCCTCAGACAATTCACATAATGGCGCAGCGTTTCCTCAGACAATTCACATAATGGTGCAGTGTTTCCCAGACAATTCACATAATGGTGCAGCGTTTCCCCAGACAATTCACATAATGGTGCAGCTTTTCCTCAGACAGTTCACATAATGGTGCAGCTTTTCCCCAGACAATTCACATAATGGTGCAGCTTTTCCCCAGACAATTCACATAATGGTGCAGTGTTTCCTCAGACAGTTCACATAATGGTGCAGCTTTTCCCCAGACAATTCACATAATGGTGCAGCTTTTCCCCAGACAATTCACATAATGGTGCAGTGTTTCCTCAGACAGTTCACATAATGGTGCAGCTTTTCCCCAGACAATTCACATAATGGCGCAGCTTTTCCTCAGACAGTTCACATAATGGTGCAGCTTTTCCCCAGACAATTCACATAATGGTGCAGTGTTTCCTCAGACAGTTCACATAATGGTGCAGCTTTTCCCCAGACAATTCACATAATGGTGCAGCTTTTCCCCAGACAATTCACATAATGGCGCAGCTTTTCCTCAGACAGTTCACATAATGGTGCAGCTTTTCCTCAGACAATTCACATAATGGTGCAGCTTTTCCTCAGACAGTTCACATAATGGCGCAGTGTTTCCTCAGACAGTTCACATAATGGTGCAGCTTTTCCCCAGACAATTCACATAATGGTGCAGCTTTTCTTCAGACAGTTCACATAATGGTGCAGCGTTTTCCCAGACAATTCACATAATGGTGCAGCTTTTCCCCAGACAGTTCACATAATGGTGCAGCGTTTCCCCAGACATTTCACATAATGGCGCAGCTTTTCCTCAGACAATTCACATAATGGCGCAGTGTTTCCCCAGACAATTCACATAATGGCGCAGCTTTTCCTCAGACAATTCACATAATGGCGCAGCTTTTCCTCAGACAATTCACATAATGGTGCAGCTTTTCCCCAGACAATTCACATAATGGTGCAGCTTTTCCCCAGACAGTTCACATAATGGTGCAGCTTTTCCCCAGACATTTCACATAATGGTGCAGTGTTTCCCCAGACAATTCACATAATGGTGCAGCTTTTCCCCAGACAATTCACATAATGGTGCAGCTTTTCCCCAGACATTTCACATAATGGCGCAGCTTTTCCCCAGACAGTTCACATAATGGCGCAGTGTTTCCTCAGACAGTTCACATAATGGTGCAGCTTTTCCCCAGACATTTCACATAATGGCGCAGTGTTTCCTCAGACAGTTCACATAATGGTGCAGCTTTTCCCCAGACAATTCACATAATGGTGCAGCTTTTCCCCAGACAATTCACATAATGGTGCAGCGTTTCCCCAGACAATTCACATAATGGTGCAGCCTTTCCCCAGACAATTCACATAATGGTGCAGCTTTTCCCCAGACAATTCACATAATGGTGCAGCTTTTCCCCAGACAATTCACATAATGGTGCAGCTTTTCCCCAGACAATTCACATAATGGTGCAGCTTTTCCCCAGACAGTTCACATAATGGTGCAGCTTTTCCCCAGACATTTCACATAATGGTGCAGTGTTTCCCCAGACAATTCACATAATGGTGCAGCTTTTCCCCAGACAATTCACATAATGGTGCAGCTTTTCCCCAGACATTTCACATAATGGCGCAGCTTTTCCCCAGACAGTTCACATAATGGCGCAGTGTTTCCTCAGACAGTTCACATAATGGTGCAGCTTTTCCCCAGACAGTTCACATAATGGCGCAGTGTTTCCTCAGACAGTTCACATAATGGTGCAGCTTTTCCCCAGACATTTCACATAATGGCGCAGTGTTTCCTCAGACAGTTCACATAATGGTGCAGCTTTTCCCCAGACAATTCACATAATGGTGCAGCTTTTCCCCAGACAATTCACATAATGGTGCAGCTTTTCCTCAGACAATTCACATAATGGTGCAGCTTTTCCTCAGACAATTCACATAATGGTGCAGCGTTTCCCAGACAATTCACATAATGGTGCAGCGTTTCCTCAGACAATTCACATAATGGTGCAGCTTTTCCCCAGACAATTCACATAATGGCGCAGCTTTTCCCCAGACAATTCACATAATGGTGCAGCGTTTCCCCAGACAATTCACATAATGGTGCAGCTTTTCCCCAGACAATTCACATAATGGTGCAGCTTTTCCTCAGACAATTCACATAATGGTGCTGCGTTTCCCCAGACAATTCACATAATGGTGCAGCTTTTCCCCAGACAATTCACATAATGGTGCAGCTTTTCCCCAGACAATTCACATAATGGTGCAGCTTTTCCCCAGACAATTCACATAATGGTGCAGCTTTTCCTCAGACAATTCACATAATGGTGCTGCGTTTCCCCAGACAATTCACATAATGGTGCAGCGTTTCCCCAGACAATTCACATAATGGTGCAGCTTTTCCCCAGACAATTCACATAATGGTGCAGCTTTTCCTCAGACAATTCACATAATGGTGCAGCGTTTCCTCAGACAATTCACATAATGGTGCAGCTTTTCCCCAGACAATTCACATAATGGTGCAGCTTTTCCTCAGACAATTCACATAATGGTGCAGCTTTTCCCCAGACAATTCACATAATGGTGCAGCTTTTCCCCAGACAATTCACATAATGGTGCAGCGTTTCCCCAGACAATTCACATAATGGTGCAGCTTTTCCCCAGACAATTCACATAATGGTGCAGCTTTTCCCCAGACAATTCACATAATGGTGCAGCCTTTCCCCAGACAATTCACATAATGGTGCAGCTTTTCCTCAGACAATTCACATAATGGTGCAGCTTTTCCCCAGACAATTCACATAATGGTGCAGCTTTTCCCCAGACAATTCACATAATGGTGCAGCTTTTCTTCAGACAGTTCACATAATGGTGCAGCGTTTTCCCAGACAATTCACATAATGGTGCAGCTTTTCCCCAGACAATTCACATAATGGTGCAGCTTTTCCCCGGACAATTCACATAATGGTGCAGCTTTTCCCCAGACAATTCACATAATGGTGCAGTGTTTCCCCAGACAATTCACATAATGGCGCAGCTTTTCCTCAGACAATTCACATAATGGTGCAGCTTTTCCCCAGACAATTCACATAATGGTGCAGCTTTTCCCCAGACAGTTCACATAATGGTGCAGCTTTTCCCCAGACATTTCACATAATGGTGCAGTGTTTCCCCAGACAATTCACATAATGGTGCAGCTTTTCCCCAGACAATTCACATAATGGTGCAGCTTTTCCCCAGACATTTCACATAATGGCGCAGCTTTTCCCCAGACAGTTCACATAATGGCGCAGTGTTTCCTCAGACAGTTCACATAATGGTGCAGCTTTTCCCCAGACATTTCACATAATGGCGCAGTGTTTCCTCAGACAGTTCACATAATGGTGCAGCTTTTCCCCAGACAATTCACATAATGGTGCAGCTTTTCCCCAGACAATTCACATAATGGTGCAGCGTTTCCCCAGACAATTCACATAATGGTGCAGCCTTTCCCCAGACAATTCACATAATGGTGCAGCTTTTCCCCAGACAATTCACATAATGGTGCAGCTTTTCCCCAGACAATTCACATAATGGTGCAGCTTTTCCCCAGACAATTCACATAATGGTGCAGCTTTTCCCCAGACAGTTCACATAATGGTGCAGCTTTTCCCCAGACATTTCACATAATGGTGCAGTGTTTCCCCAGACAATTCACATAATGGTGCAGCTTTTCCCCAGACAATTCACATAATGGTGCAGCTTTTCCCCAGACATTTCACATAATGGCGCAGCTTTTCCCCAGACAGTTCACATAATGGCGCAGTGTTTCCTCAGACAGTTCACATAATGGTGCAGCTTTTCCCCAGACAGTTCACATAATGGCGCAGTGTTTCCTCAGACAGTTCACATAATGGTGCAGCTTTTCCCCAGACATTTCACATAATGGCGCAGTGTTTCCTCAGACAGTTCACATAATGGTGCAGCTTTTCCCCAGACAATTCACATAATGGTGCAGCTTTTCCCCAGACAATTCACATAATGGTGCAGCTTTTCCTCAGACAATTCACATAATGGTGCAGCTTTTCCCCAGACAATTCACATAATGGTGCAGCTTTTCCCCAGACAATTCACATAATGGTGCAGCGTTTCCCCAGACAATTCACATAATGGTGCAGCTTTTCCCCAGACAATTCACATAATGGTGCAGCTTTTCCTCAGACAATTCACATAATGGTGCTGCGTTTCCCCAGACAATTCACATAATGGTGCAGCTTTTCCCCAGACAATTCACATAATGGTGCAGCTTTTCCCCAGACAATTCACATAATGGTGCAGCTTTTCCCCAGACAATTCACATAATGGTGCAGCTTTTCCTCAGACAATTCACATAATGGTGCTGCGTTTCCCCAGACAATTCACATAATGGTGCAGCGTTTCCCCAGACAATTCACATAATGGTGCAGCTTTTCCCCAGACAATTCACATAATGGTGCAGCGTTTCCCCAGACAATTCACATAATGGTGCAGCTTTTCCCCAGACAATTCACATAATGGTGCAGCTTTTCCTCAGACAATTCACATAATGGTGCTGCTTTTCCCCAGACAATTCACATAATGGTGCAGCTTTTCCCCAGACAATTCACATAATGGTGCAGCTTTTCCTCAGACAATTCACATAATGGTGCAGCTTTTCCCCAGACAATTCACATAATGGTGCAGCTTTTCCCCAGACAATTCACATAATGGTGCAGCGTTTCCCCAGACAATTCACATAATGGTGCAGCTTTTCCCCAGACAATTCACATAATGGTGCAGCTTTTCCCCAGACAATTCACATAATGGTGCAGCCTTTCCCCAGACAATTCACATAATGGTGCAGCTTTTCCTCAGACAATTCACATAATGGTGCAGCTTTTCCCCAGACAATTCACATAATGGTGCAGCTTTTCCCCAGACAATTCACATAATGGTGCAGCTTTTCTTCAGACAGTTCACATAATGGTGCAGCGTTTTCCCAGACAATTCACATAATGGTGCAGCTTTTCCCCAGACAATTCACATAATGGTGCAGCTTTTCCCCGGACAATTCACATAATGGTGCAGCGTTTCCCCGGACAATTCACATAATGGTGCAGCGTTTCCCCGGACAATTCACATAATGGCGCAGCTTTTCCTCAGACAATTCACATAATGGCGCAGCTTTTCCTCAGACAATTCACATAATGGTGCAGCTTTTCCCCAGACAATTCACATAATGGCGCAGCTTTTCCCCAGACAATTCACATAATGGTGCAGCTTTTCCCCAGACAGTTCACATAATGGTGCAGCTTTTCCCCAGACAATTCACATAATGGCGCAGCTTTTCCCCAGACAATTCACATAATGGCGCAGTGTTTCCTCAGACAGTTCACATAATGGTGCAGCTTTTCCCCAGACAATTCACATAATGGTGCAGCTTTTCCCCAGACAATTCACATAATGGTGCAGCTTTTCCCCAGACAATTCACATAATGGTGCAGCTTTTCTTCAGACAGTTCACATAATGGTGCAGCGTTTTCCCAGACAATTCACATAATGGTGCAGCTTTTCCCCAGACAATTCACATAATGGTGCAGCTTTTCCCCGGACAATTCACATAATGGTGCAGCGTTTCCCCGGACAATTCACATAATGGCGCAGCGTTTCCTCAGACAATTCACATAATGGCGCAGCGTTTCCCCAGACAATTCACATAATGGTGCAGCCTTTCCCCAGACAGTTCACATAATGGTGCAGCTTTTCCCCAGACAATTCACATAATGGTGCAGCTTTTCCCCAGACAATTCACATAATGGTGCAGCTTTTCTTCAGACAGTTCACATAATGGTGCAGCGTTTCCCCAGACAATTCACATAATGGTGCAGCTTTTCCCCAGACAATTCACATAATGGTGCAGCGTTTCCTCAGACAATTCACATAATGGTGCAGCCTTTCCTCAGACAATTCACATAATGGTGCAGCGTTTCCCCAGACAATTCACATAATGGTGCAGCCTTTCCTCAGACAATTCACATAATGGTGCAGCGTTTCCCCAGACAATTCACATAATGGTGCAGCGTTTCCTCAGACAATTCACATAATGGTGCAGCGTTTCCTCAGACAATTCACATAATGGTGCAGCTTTTCCCCAGACAGTTCACATAATGGTGCAGTGTTTCCTCAGACAATTCACATAATGGCGCAGCTTTTCCCCAGACAGTTCACATAATGGTGCAGCGTTTCCTCAGACAATTCACATAATGGCGCAGCTTTTCCCCAGACAGTTCACATAATGGTGCAGTGTTTCCTCAGACAATTCACATAATGGCGCAGCTTTTCCCCAGACAGTTCACATAATGGTGCAGTGTTTCCCCAGACAGTTCACATAATGGTGCAGTGTTTCCTCAGACAATTCACATAATGGCGCAGCTTTTCCCCAGACAGTTCACATAATGGCGCAGCGTTTCCCCAGACAATTCACATAATGGTGCAGTGTTTCCCCGGACAATTCACATAATGGCGCAGCTTTTCCCCAGACAATTCACATAATGGTGCAGCGTTTCCTCAGACAGTTCACATAATGGTGCAGCTTTTCCTCAGACATTTCACATAATGGCGCAGCTTTTCCTCAGACAATTCACATAATGGTGCAGCGTTTCCACAGACAATTCACATAATGGCGCAGCTTTTCCCCAGACAATTCACATAATGGTGCAGCTTTTCCCCAGACAATTCACATAATGGTGCAGCTTTTCCCCAGACAATTCACATAATGGTGCAGCTTTTCCCCAGACAATTCACATAATGGCGCAGCTTTTCCCCAGACAATTCACATAATGGCGCAGCTTTTCCCCAGACAATTCACATAATGGTGCAGCTTTTCCTCAGACAGTTCACATAATGGTGCAGCTTTTCCCCAGACAATTCACATAATGGCGCAGCTTTTCCCCAGACAATTCACATAATGGCGCAGCTTTTCCCCAGACAATTCACATAATGGCGCAGCTTTTCCTCAGACAATTCACATAATGGTGCAGCTTTTCCCCAGACAATTCACATAATGGCGCAGCTTTTCCCCAGACAATTCACATAATGGTGCAGCTTTTCCTCAGACAGTTCACATAATGGTGCAGCGTTTCCCCAGACAATTCACATAATGGTGCAGTGTTTCCCCGGACAATTCACATAATGGCGCAGCTTTTCCCCAGACAATTCACATAATGGTGCAGCTTTTCCTCAGACAGTTCACATAATGGTGCAGCTTTTCCCCAGACAATTCACATAATGGCGCAGCTTTTCCCCAGACAATTCACATAATGGTGCAGCTTTTCCTCAGACAATTCACATAATGGTGCAGCTTTTCCCCAGACAATTCACATAATGGCGCAGCTTTTCCCCAGACAATTCACATAATGGTGCAGCTTTTCCCCAGACAATTCACATAATGGTGCAGCTTTTCCTCAGACAATTCACATAATGGTGCTGCTTTTCCTCAGACAATTCACATAATGGCGCAGCTTTTCCCCAGACATTTCACATAATGGTGCAGCTTTTCCTCAGACAATTCACATAATGGTGCTGCTTTTCCCCAGACAATTCACATAATGGCGCAGCTTTTCCCCAGACAATTCACATAATGGTGCAGCTTTTCCCCAGACAATTCACATAATGGCGCAGCTTTTCCTCAGACAATTCACATAATGGTGCAGCTTTTCCCCAGACAATTCACATAATGGCGCAGCTTTTCCCCAGACAATTCACATAATGGTGCAGCTTTTCCTCAGACAGTTCACATAATGGTGCAGCGTTTCCCCAGACAATTCACATAATGGTGCAGTGTTTCCCCGGACAATTCACATAATGGCGCAGCTTTTCCCCAGACAATTCACATAATGGTGCAGCTTTTCCTCAGACAGTTCACATAATGGTGCAGCTTTTCCTCAGACAGTTCACATAATGGTGCAGCGTTTCCCCAGACAATTCACATAATGGTGCAGCTTTTCCCCAGACAGTTCACATAATGGTGCAGTGTTTCCCCGGACAATTCACATAATGGCGCAGCTTTTCCCCAGACAATTCACATAATGGTGCAGCGTTTCCCCAGACAGTTCACATAATGGCGCAGCTTTTCCTCAGACAATTCACATAATGGTGCAGCTTTTCCTCAGACAGTTCACATAATGGTGCAGCTTTTCCCCAGACAATTCACATAATGGTGCAGCTTTTCCTCAGACAGTTCACATAATGGCGCAGCGTTTCCCCAGACAATTCACATAATGGTGCAGCTTTTCCTCAGACAGTTCACATAATGGTGCAGCTTTTCCCCAGACAATTCACATAATGGTGCAGCTTTTCCCCAGACAGTTCACATAATGGCGCAGCGTTTCCCCAGACAATTCACATAATGGTGCAGCTTTTCCCCAGACAATTCACATAATGGCGCAGCTTTTCCTCAGACAGTTCACATAATGGTGCAGCTTTTCCCCAGACAATTCACATAATGGCGCAGCTTTTCCCCAGACAATTCACATAATGGCGCAGCTTTTCCCCAGACAATTCACATAATGGCGCAGCTTTTCCTCAGACAATTCACATAATGGTGCAGCTTTTCCCCAGACATTTCACATAATGGTGCAGTGTTTCCTCAGACAATTCACATAATGGTGCAGCTTTTCCCCAGACAATTCACATAATGGCGCAGCTTTTCCCCAGACAATTCACATAATGGCGCAGCTTTTCCCCAGACAATTCACATAATGGCGCAGCTTTTCCCCAGACAATTCACATAATGGCGCAGCTTTTCCCCAGACATTTCACATAATGGTGCAGCTTTTCCTCAGACAATTCACATAATGGTGCAGCTTTTCCCCAGACAATTCACATAATGGCGCAGCTTTTCCCCAGACAATTCACATAATGGCGCAGCTTTTCCCCAGACAATTCACATAATGGCGCAGCTTTTCCTCAGACAATTCACATAATGGTGCAGCTTTTCCTCAGACAATTCACATAATGGTGCAGCTTTTCCTCAGACAATTCACATAATGGTGCAGCTTTTCCCCAGACAATTCACATAATGGCGCAGCTTTTCCCCAGACAATTCACATAATGGCGCAGCTTTTCCCCAGACAATTCACATAATGGCGCAGCTTTTCCTCAGACATTTCACATAATGGTGCAGCTTTTCCCCAGACATTTCACATAATGGTGCAGCTTTTCCCCAGACAATTCACATAATGGCGCAGCTTTTCCCCAGACATTTCACATAATGGTGCAGCTTTTCCTCAGACAATTCACATAATGGTGCAGCTTTTCCCCAGACAATTCACATAATGGCGCAGCTTTTCCCCAGACAATTCACATAATGGCGCAGCTTTTCCCCAGACAATTCACATAATGGCGCAGCTTTTCCTCAGACATTTCACATAATGGTGCAGCTTTTCCTCAGACAATTCACATAATGGCGCAGCTTTTCCCCAGACAATTCACATAATGGCGCAGCTTTTCCCCAGACAATTCACATAATGGCGCAGCTTTTCCCCAGACAATTCACATAATGGCGCAGCTTTTCCTCAGACAATTCACATAATGGTGCAGCTTTTCCCCAGACAATTCACATAATGGTGCAGCGTTTCCCCAGACAATTCACATAATGGCGCAGCTTTTCCCCAGACAATTCACATAATGGCGCAGCTTTTCCCCAGACAATTCACATAATGGTGCAGCTTTTCCTCAGACAGTTCACATAATGGTGCAGCGTTTCCCCAGACAATTCACATAATGGTGCAGTGTTTCCCCGGACAATTCACATAATGGCGCAGCTTTTCCCCAGACAATTCACATAATGGTGCAGCTTTTCCTCAGACAGTTCACATAATGGTGCAGCTTTTCCCCAGACAATTCACATAATGGTGCAGCTTTTCCCCAGACAATTCACATAATGGCGCAGCTTTTCCCCAGACAATTCACATAATGGTGCTGCTTTTCCCCAGACAATTCACATAATGGTGCAGCTTTTCCCCAGACAATTCACATAATGGCGCAGCTTTTCCCCAGACAATTCACATAATGGTGCTGCTTTTCCCCAGACAATTCACATAATGGTGCAGCTTTTCCCCAGACAATTCACATAATGGCGCAGCTTTTCCTCAGACAATTCACATAATGGTGCAGCTTTTCCTCAGACAGTTCACATAATGGTGCAGCGTTTCCCCAGACAATTCACATAATGGTGCAGTGTTTCCCCGGACAATTCACATAATGGCGCAGCTTTTCCCCAGACAATTCACATAATGGTGCAGCTTTTCCTCAGACAGTTCACATAATGGTGCAGCTTTTCCCCAGACAATTCACATAATGGTGCAGCTTTTCCTCAGACAGTTCACATAATGGTGCAGCTTTTCCCCAGACAATTCACATAATGGTGCAGCTTTTCCTCAGACAGTTCACATAATGGTGCAGCGTTTCCCCAGACAATTCACATAATGGCACAGCCTTTCCCCAGACAATTCACATAATGGTGCAGCTTTTCCCCGGACAATTCACATAATGGCGCAGCCTTTCCTCAGACAATTCACATAATGGTGCAGTGTTTCCAAGACAATTCACATAATGGTGCAGTGTTTCCCAGACAATTCACATAATGGCGCAGTGTTTCCCCAGACAATTCACATAATGGTGCAGCCTTTCCCCAGACAATTCACATAATGGCGCAGCTTTTCCTCAGACATTTCACATAATGGCGCAGCCTTTCCCCAGACAATTCACATAATGGTGCAGCTTTTCCTCAGACATTTCACATAATGGCGCAGCTTTTCCCCAGACAATTCACATAATGGTGCAGCGTTTCCTCAGACATTTCACATAATGGTGCAGCGTTTCCCCAGACAGTTCACATAATGGCGCAGCTTTTCCCCAGACAATTCACATAATGGCGCAGCTTTTCCTCAGACAGTTCACATAATGGTGCTGCTTTTCCCCAGACAATTCACATAATGGTGCAGCTTTTCCTCAGACAGTTCACATAATGGTGCAGCTTTTCCCCAGACAATTCACATAATGGTGCAGCTTTTCCTCAGACAGTTCACATAATGGTGCAGCTTTTCCCCAGACAATTCACATAATGGTGCAGCTTTTCCTCAGACAGTTCACATAATGGCGCAGCTTTTCCTCAGACAATTCACATAATGGTGCAGCTTTTCCTCAGACAGTTCACATAATGGCGCAGCTTTTCCTCAGACAATTCACATAATGGTGCAGCTTTTCCCCAGACAGTTCACATAATGGTGCAGCGTTTCCTCAGACAATTCACATAATGGTGCAGCTTTTCCTCAGACAATTCACATAATGGTGCAGCCTTTCCCCAGACAGTTCACATAATGGTGCAGCTTTTCCCCGGACAATTCACATAATGGTGCAGCTTTTCCTCAGACAGTTCACATAATGGTGCAGCGTTTCCCCAGACAATTCACATAATGGCGCAGTGTTTCCTCAGACAATTCACATAATGGTGCAGCGTTTCCTCAGACAATTCACATAATGGCGCAGCGTTTCCCCAGACATTTCACATAATGGCGCAGTGTTTCCTCAGACAGTTCACATAATGGTGCAGCTTTTCCCCAGACATTTCACATAATGGCGCAGTGTTTCCTCAGACAGTTCACATAATGGTGCAGCTTTTCCCCAGACAATTCACATAATGGTGCAGCGTTTCCCCAGACAATTCACATAATGGCGCAGCTTTTCCTCAGACATTTCACATAATGGCGCAGTGTTTCCCCAGACAATTCACATAATGGTGCAGCGTTTCCTCAGACAATTCACATAATGGCGCAGCGTTTCCCCAGACAGTTCACATAATGGCACAGCTTTTCCCCAGACAATTCACATAATGGCGCAGTGTTTCCCCAGACAGTTCACATAATGGCGCAGTGTTTCCCCAGATAATTCACATAATGGCGCAGTGTTTCCCCAGACAATTCACATAATGGTGCAGCTTTTCCCCAGACAATTCACATAATGGTGCAGCTTTTCCTCAGACAGTTCACATAATGGTGCAGCTTTTCCCCAGACAATTCACATAATGGCGCAGCTTTTCCTCAGACAGTTCACATAATGGTGCAGCTTTTCCCCAGACAATTCACATAATGGCGCAGTGTTTCCCCAGACAATTCACATAATGGTGCAGCGTTTCCTCAGACAATTCACATAATGGCGCAGCGTTTCCCCAGACAGTTCACATAATGGCACAGCTTTTCCCCAGACAATTCACATAATGGCGCAGTGTTTCCCCAGACAGTTCACATAATGGCGCAGTGTTTCCCCAGATAATTCACATAATGGCGCAGTGTTTCCCCAGACAATTCACATAATGGTGCAGCTTTTCCCCAGACAATTCACATAATGGTGCAGCTTTTCCTCAGACAGTTCACATAATGGTGCAGCTTTTCCCCAGACAATTCACATAATGGTGCAGCGTTTCCCCAGACAATTCACATAATGGCGCAGCTTTTCCTCAGACAGTTCACATAATGGTGCAGCTTTTCCCCAGACAATTCACATAATGGTGCAGCGTTTCCCCAGATAATTCACATAATGGCGCAGCTTTTCCTCAGACAATTCACATAATGGTGCAGCGTTTCCTCAGACAATTCACATAATGGTGCAGCGTTTCCTCAGACAATTCACATAATGGTGCAGCTTTTCCTCAGACAATTCACATAATGGTGCAGCGTTTCCTCAGACAATTCACATAATGGTGCAGCTTTTCCCCAGACAATTCACATAATGGTGCAGCTTTTCCTCAGACAATTCACATAATGGTGCAGCTTTTCCTCAGACAATTCACATAATGGTGCAGCGTTTCCTCAGACAATTCACATAATGGTGCAGCTTTTCCTCAGACAATTCACATAATGGTGCAGCGTTTCCTCAGACAATTCACATAATGGTGCAGCTTTTCCTCAGACAATTCACATAATGGTGCAGCGTTTCCTCAGACAATTCACATAATGGTGCAGCGTTTCCTCAGACAATTCACATAATGGTGCAGCTTTTCCTCAGACAGTTCACATAATGGTGCAGCTTTTCCCCAGACAATTCACATAATGGCGCAGTGTTTCCTCAGACAGTTCACATAATGGTGCAGCTTTTCCCCAGACAATTCACATAATGGTGCAGCGTTTCCCCAGACAATTCACATAATGGTGCAGCTTTTCCTCAGACAGTTCACATAATGGTGCAGCTTTTCCCCAGACAATTCACATAATGGTGCAGCTTTTCCCCAGATAATTCACATAATGGCGCAGCTTTTCCTCAGACAATTCACATAATGGCGCAGCTTTTCCCCAGATAATTCACATAATGGTGCAGCGTTTCCTCAGACAATTCACATAATGGTGCAGCGTTTCCTCAGACAATTCACATAATGGTGCAGCTTTTCCCCAGACAATTCACATAATGGTGCAGTGTTTCCCCAGACAATTCACATAATGGTGCAGTGTTTCCCCAGACAATTCACATAATGGTGCAGTGTTTCCCCAGACAATTCACATAATGGTGCAGTGTTTCCCCAGACAATTCACATAATGGTGCAGCGTTTCCCCAGATAATTCACATAATGGCGCAGCTTTTCCTCAGACAATTCACATAATGGTGCAGCGTTTCCTCAGACAATTCACATAATGGTGCAGTGTTTCCTCAGACAATTCACATAATGGTGCAGTGTTTCCTCAGACAATTCACATAATGGTGCAGCGTTTCCCCAGACAATTCACATAATGGTGCAGCGTTTCCCCAGATAATTCACATAATGGCGCAGCTTTTCCTCAGACAATTCACATAATGGTGCAGCGTTTCCTCAGACAATTCACATCATGGTGCAGCGTTTCCTCAGACAATTCACATAATGGTGCAGCTTTTCCTCAGACAATTCACATAATGGTGCAGCGTTTCCTCAGACAATTCACATAATGGTGCAGCTTTTCCTCAGACAATTCACATAATGGTGCAGCGTTTCCTCAGACAATTCACATAATGGTGCAGCTTTTCCTCAGACAATTCACATAATGGTGCAGCGTTTCCTCAGACAATTCACATAATGGTGCAGCTTTTCCCCAGACAATTCACATAATGGTGCAGCTTTTCCTCAGACAGTTCACATAATGGTGCAGCTTTTCCCCAGACAATTCACATAATGGTGCAGCGTTTCCCCAGACAATTCACATAATGGTGCAGCTTTTCCTCAGACAGTTCACATAATGGTGCAGCTTTTCCCCAGACAATTCACATAATGGTGCAGCTTTTCCCCAGATAATTCACATAATGGCGCAGCTTTTCCTCAGACAATTCACATAATGGTGCAGCGTTTCCTCAGACAATTCACATAATGGTGCAGCTTTTCCCCAGACAATTCACATAATGGTGCAGCTTTTCCTCAGACAGTTCACATAATGGTGCAGCTTTTCCCCAGACAATTCACATAATGGTGCAGCTTTTCCCCAGACAATTCACATAATGGTGCAGCTTTTCCCCAGACAATTCACATAATGGTGCAGCTTTTCCCCAGACAATTCACATAATGGCGCAGCGTTTCCCCAGACAATTCACATAATGGTGCAGCTTTTCCCCAGACAATTCACATAATGGTGCAGCTTTTCCCCAGACAATTCACATAATGGTGCAGCTTTTCCCCAGACAATTCACATAATGGTGCAGCTTTTCCCCAGACAATTCACATAATGGCGCAGCTTTTCCCCAGACAATTCACATAATGGTGCAGTGTTTCCCCAGACAATTCACATAATGGCGCAGCTTTTCCCCAGACAATTCACATAATGGTGCAGCTTTTCCCCAGACAATTCACATAATGGCGCAGCGTTTCCCCAGACAATTCACATAATGGTGCAGCTTTTCCCCAGACAATTCACATAATGGCGCAGCGTTTCCCCAGACAGTTCACATAATGGTGCAGCTTTTCCCCAGACAATTCACATAATGGTGCAGCTTTTCCCCAGACAATTCACATAATGGTGCAGCTTTTCCCCAGATAATTCACATAATGGCGCAGCTTTTCCTCAGACATTTCACATAATGGCGCAGTGTTTCCCCAGACAATTCACATAATGGTGCAGCGTTTCCTCAGACAATTCACATAATGGCGCAGCTTTTCCCCAGACAATTCACATAATGGCGCAGCTTTTCCTCAGACAGTTCACATAATGGTGCTGCTTTTCCCCAGACAATTCACATAATGGTGCAGCTTTTCCTCAGACAGTTCACATAATGGTGCAGCTTTTCCCCAGACAATTCACATAATGGTGCAGCTTTTCCTCAGACAGTTCACATAATGGTGCAGCTTTTCCCCAGACAATTCACATAATGGTGCAGCTTTTCCTCAGACAGTTCACATAATGGCGCAGCTTTTCCTCAGACAATTCACATAATGGTGCAGCTTTTCCTCAGACAGTTCACATAATGGCGCAGCTTTTCCTCAGACAATTCACATAATGGTGCAGCTTTTCCCCAGACAGTTCACATAATGGTGCAGCGTTTCCCCAGACAATTCACATAATGGTGCAGCTTTTCCTCAGACAGTTCACATAATGGTGCAGCGTTTCCCCAGACAATTCACATAATGGTGCTGCTTTTCCTCAGACATTTCACATAATGGCGCAGCTTTTCCTCAGACAATTCACATAATGGTGCAGCTTTTCCTCAGACAGTTCACATAATGGCGCAGCTTTTCCTCAGACAATTCACATAATGGTGCAGCTTTTCCCCAGACAGTTCACATAATGGTGCAGCTTTTCCCCGGACAATTCACATAATGGTGCAGCTTTTCCTCAGACAGTTCACATAATGGTGCAGCGTTTCCCCAGACAATTCACATAATGGCGCAGTGTTTCCCCAGACAATTCACATAATGGTGCAGCTTTTCCTCAGACAATTCACATAATGGCGCAGCTTTTCCACAGACAATTCACATAATGGCGCAGTGTTTCCCCAGACAATTCACATAATGGTGCAGCGTTTCCTCAGACAATTCACATAATGGTGCAGCTTTTCCTCAGACAATTCACATAATGGTGCAGCTTTTCCTCAGACAATTCACATAATGGTGCAGCGTTTCCCCAGACAATTCACATAATGGTGCAGCGTTTCCCCAGACAATTCACATAATGGCGCAGTGTTTCCCCAGACAATTCACATAATGGTGCAGCTTTTCCTCAGACAATTCACATAATGGCGCAGCTTTTCCACAGACAATTCACATAATGGCGCAGTGTTTCCCCAGACAATTCACATAATGGTGCAGCGTTTCCTCAGACAATTCACATAATGGTGCAGCTTTTCCCCAGACAATTCACATAATGGCGCAGCTTTTCCCCAGACAATTCACATAATGGTGCAGCTTTTCCTCAGACAATTCACATAATGGTGCAGCTTTTCCTCAGACAATTCACATAATGGTGCAGCTTTTCCTCAGACAATTCACATAATGGTGCAGCTTTTCCTCAGACAGTTCACATAATGGCGCAGTGTTTCCCCAGACAATTCACATAATGGTGCAGCGTTTCCCCAGACAATTCACATAATGGTGCAGCTTTTCCCCAGACAATTCACATAATGGCGCAGCTTTTCCCCAGACATTTCACATAATGGCGCAGCTTTTCCCCAGACAATTCACATAATGGTGCAGCTTTTCCTCAGACAGTTCACATAATGGTGCAGCTTTTCCTCAGACAATTCACATAATGGTGCAGCTTTTCCTCAGACAATTCACATAATGGCGCAGTGTTTCCTCAGACAATTCACATAATGGTGCAGCGTTTCCCCAGACAATTCACATAATGGTGCAGCTTTTCCCCAGACAATTCACATAATGGTGCAGCTTTTCCTCAGACAATTCACATAATGGTGCAGCTTTTCCTCAGACAATTCACATAATGGTGCAGCTTTTCCTCAGACAGTTCACATAATGGCGCAGTGTTTCCCCAGACAATTCACATAATGGTGCAGCGTTTCCCCAGACAATTCACATAATGGTGCAGCTTTTCCCCAGACAATTCACATAATGGCGCAGCTTTTCCCCAGACATTTCACATAATGGCGCAGCTTTTCCCCAGACAATTCACATAATGGCGCAGTGTTTCCTCAGACAATTCACATAATGGTGCAGCGTTTCCCCAGACAATTCACATAATGGTGCAGCTTTTCCCCAGACAATTCACATAATGGTGCTGCTTTTCCTCAGACATTTCACATAATGGTGCAGCTTTTCCTCAGACAATTCACATAATGGTGCAGCTTTTCCCCAGACAATTCACATAATGGCGCAGCTTTTCCTCAGACATTTCACATAATGGTGCAGCTTTTCCCCAGACAGTTCACATAATGGCGCAGTGTTTCCTCAGACAATTCACATAATGGTGCAGCGTTTCCTCAGACAATTCACATAATGGCGCAGCGTTTCCCCAGACATTTCACATAATGGCGCAGTGTTTCCTCAGACAGTTCACATAATGGTGCAGCGTTTCCCCAGACATTTCACATAATGGTGCAGCGTTTCCCCAGACAATTCACATAATGGCGCAGTGTTTCCTCAGACAATTCACATAATGGTGCAGCGTTTCCTCAGACATTTCACATAATGGCGCAGTGTTTCCTCAGACAGTTCACATAATGGCGCAGCGTTTCCCCAGACATTTCACATAATGGTGCAGCGTTTCCCCAGACAATTCACATAATGGCGCAGTGTTTCCTCAGACAATTCACATAATGGTGCAGCGTTTCCTCAGACAATTCACATAATGGCGCAGTGTTTCCTCAGACAGTTCACATAATGGTGCAGCTTTTCCCCAGACATTTCACATAATGGCGCAGTGTTTCCTCAGACAGTTCACATAATGGTGCAGCTTTTCCCCAGACAATTCACATAATGGTGCAGCGTTTCCCCAGACAATTCACATAATGGTGCAGTGTTTCCCCAGACAATTCACATAATGGTGCAGCGTTTCCTCAGACAATTCACATAATGGCGCAGCGTTTCCCCAGACAGTTCACATAATGGCACAGCTTTTCCCCAGACAATTCACATAATGGCGCAGTGTTTCCCCAGACAGTTCACATAATGGCGCAGTGTTTCCCCAGATAATTCACATAATGGCGCAGTGTTTCCCCAGACAATTCACATAATGGTGCAGCTTTTCCCCAGACAATTCACATAATGGTGCAGCTTTTCCTCAGACAGTTCACATAATGGTGCAGCTTTTCCCCAGACAATTCACATAATGGCGCAGCTTTTCCTCAGACATTTCACATAATGGCGCAGTGTTTCCTCAGACAATTCACATAATGGTGCAGCTTTTCCCCAGACAATTCACATAATGGTGCAGCGTTTCCCCAGACATTTCACATAATGGTGCAGCTTTTCCTGAGACATTTCACATAATGGTGCAGCTTTTCCCCAGATAATTCACATAATGGCGCAGCTTTTCCTCAGACATTTCACATAATGGCGCAGTGTTTCCTCAGACAATTCACATAATGGTGCAGCTTTTCCCCAGACAGTTCACATAATGGTGCAGCTTTTCCTCAGACAATTCACATAATGGTGCAGCGTTTCCCCAGACAATTCACATAATGGTGCAGCTTTTCCTCAGACAATTCACATAATGGTGCAGCTTTTCCCCAGATAATTCACATAATGGCGCAGCTTTTCCCCAGATAATTCACATAATGGCGCAGCTTTTCCTCAGACAATTCACATAATGGTGCAGCGTTTCCCCAGACAATTCACATAATGGTGCAGCTTTTCCTCAGACAATTCACATAATGGTGCAGCTTTTCCCCAGATAATTCACATAATGGCGCAGCTTTTCCTCAGACATTTCACATAATGGTGCAGTGTTTCCTCAGACAATTCACATAATGGTGCAGCTTTTCCCCAGACAGTTCACATAATGGTGCAGCTTTTCCTCAGACAATTCACATAATGGTGCAGCTTTTCCTCAGACAATTCACATAATGGTGCAGCGTTTCCCCAGACAATTCACATAATGGTGCAGCTTTTCCCCAGACAATTCACATAATGGCGCAGCGTTTCCTCAGACAATTCACATAATGGTGCAGCTTTTCCTCAGACAATTCACATAATGGTGCAGCGTTTCCCCAGACAATTCACATAATGGTGCAGTGTTTCCCCAGACAATTCACATAATGGTGCAGCGTTTCCTCAGACAATTCACATAATGGTGCAGCTTTTCCCCAGACAGTTCACATAATGGTGCAGCGTTTCCTCAGACAATTCACATAATGGTGCAGCTTTTCCCCAGACAGTTCACATAATGGTGCAGTGTTTCCTCAGACAATTCACATAATGGTGCAGCGTTTCCCCAGACAGTTCACATAATGGTGCAGTGTTTCCCCAGACAATTCACATAATGGCGCAGCGTTTCCTCAGACAATTCACATAATGGCGCAGCGTTTCCCCAGACAATTCACATAATGGTGCAGCTTTTCCTCAGACAATTCACATAATGGTGCAGCTTTTCCCCAGACAATTCACATAATGGCGCAGTGTTTCCCCAGACAATTCACATAATGGTGCAGCTTTTCCCCAGACAATTCACATAATGGCGCAGCGTTTCCTCAGACAATTCACATAATGGCGCAGCGTTTCCCCAGACAATTCACATAATGGTGCAGCTTTTCCTCAGACAATTCACATAATGGTGCAGCTTTTCCCCAGACAATACACATAATGGCGCAGCGTTTCCCCAGACAATTCACATAATGGTGCAGCTTTTCCCCAGACAATTCACATAATGGTGCAGCGTTTCCCCAGACAATTCACATAATGGCGCAGCGTTTCCTCAGACAATTCACATAATGGTGCAGTGTTTCCCCAGACAATTCACATAATGGTGCAGCGTTTCCTCAGACAATTCACATAATGGTGCAGTGTTTCCCCAGACAATTCACATAATGGTGCAGCTTTTCCTCAGACAATTCACATAATGGTGCAGCTTTTCCTCAGACAATTCACATAATGGTGCAGCTTTTCCTCAGACAATTCACATAATGGTGCAGCGTTTCCCCAGACAATTCACATAATGGTGCAGCTTTTCCCCAGACAATTCACATAATGGCGCAGCGTTTCCTCAGACAATTCACATAATGGTGCAGCTTTTCCTCAGACAATTCACATAATGGTGCAGCGTTTCCCCAGACAATTCACATAATGGTGCAGTGTTTCCCCAGACAATTCACATAATGGTGCAGCGTTTCCCCAGACAATTCACATAATGGCGCAGCGTTTCCTCAGACAATTCACATAATGGTGCAGCTTTTCCTCAGACAATTCACATAATGGTGCAGCTTTTCCTCAGACAGTTCACATAATGGTGCAGCTTTTCCCCAGACAATTCACATAATGGTGCAGCGTTTCCCCAGACAATTCACATAATGGTGCAGCTTTTCCTCAGACAATTCACATAATGGCGCAGTGTTTCCTCAGACAATTCACATAATGGCGCAGCTTTTCCTCAGACAGTTCACATAATGGTGCAGCGTTTCCCCAGACAATTCACATAATGGTGCAGCTTTTCCTCAGACAATTCACATAATGGCGCAGCTTTTCCTCAGACAATTCACATAATGGTGCAGCTTTTCCCCAGACAGTTCACATAATGGTGCAGCTTTTCCTCAGACAATTCACATAATGGTGCAGCGTTTCCTCAGACAATTCACATAATGGCGCAGTGTTTCCCCAGACAATTCACATAATGGTGCAGTGTTTCCCCAGACAATTCACATAATGGTGCAGCTTTTCCTCAGACAATTCACATAATGGCGCAGCCTTTCCTCAGACAATTCACATAATGGTGCAGCTTTTCCCCAGACAGTTCACATAATGGTGCAGCTTTTCCCCAGACAGTTCACATAATGGTGCAGCTTTTCCTCAGACAATTCACATAATGGTGCAGCGTTTCCTCAGACAATTCACATAATGGCGCAGTGTTTCCTCAGACAATTCACATAATGGCGCAGCGTTTCCTCAGACAATTCACATAATGGTGCAGCTTTTCCTCAGACAATTCACATAATGGTGCAGCTTTTCCTCAGACAGTTCACATAATGGTGCAGCTTTTCCCCAGACAATTCACATAATGGTGCAGCGTTTCCCCAGACAATTCACATAATGGTGCAGCTTTTCCTCAGACAATTCACATAATGGCGCAGTGTTTCCTCAGACAATTCACATAATGGCGCAGCTTTTCCTCAGACAGTTCACATAATGGTGCAGCGTTTCCCCAGACAATTCACATAATGGTGCAGCTTTTCCTCAGACAATTCACATAATGGCGCAGCTTTTCCTCAGACAATTCACATAATGGTGCAGCTTTTCCCCAGACAGTTCACATAATGGTGCAGCTTTTCCTCAGACAATTCACATAATGGTGCAGCGTTTCCTCAGACAATTCACATAATGGCGCAGTGTTTCCCCAGACAATTCACATAATGGTGCAGTGTTTCCCCAGACAATTCACATAATGGTGCAGCTTTTCCTCAGACAATTCACATAATGGCGCAGCCTTTCCTCAGACAATTCACATAATGGCGCAGCCTTTCCCCAGACAATTCACATAATGGTGCAGCTTTTCCTCAGACAGTTCACATAATGGTGCAGCTTTTCCCCAGACAGTTCACATAATGGTGCTGCTTTTCCTCAGACAATTCACATAATGGCGCAGTGTTTCCCCAGACAATTCACATAATGGTGCAGTGTTTCCCCAGATAATTCACATAATGGTGCAGCGTTTCCTCAGACAATTCACATAATGGCGCAGTGTTTCCCCAGACAATTCACATAATGGTGCAGTGTTTCCCCAGACAATTCACATAATGGTGCAGCTTTTCCTCAGACAATTCACATAATGGCGCAGCCTTTCCTCAGACAATTCACATAATGGCGCAGCCTTTCCCCAGACAATTCACATAATGGTGCAGCTTTTCCTCAGACAGTTCACATAATGGTGCAGCTTTTCCCCAGACAGTTCACATAATGGTGCTGCTTTTCCCCAGACAATTCACATAATGGTGCAGCGTTTCCTCAGACAATTCACATAATGGCGCAGCGTTTCCTCAGACAATTCACATAATGGTGCAGTGTTTCCCCAGACAATTCACATAATGGTGCAGCTTTTCCCCAGACAATTCACATAATGGTGCAGCGTTTCCCCAGACAATTCACATAATGGTGCAGCGTTTCCTCAGACAATTCACATAATGGTGCAGCTTTTCCCCAGACAGTTCACATAATGGTGCAGCGTTTCCTCAGACAATTCACATAATGGTGCAGTGTTTCCCCAGACAATTCACATAATGGTGCAGCGTTTCCCCAGATAATTCACATAATGGTGCAGCTTTTCCCCAGACAGTTCACATAATGGTGCAGTGTTTCCCCAGACAATTCACATAATGGCGCAGCTTTTCCCCAGACAATTCACATAATGGTGCAGTGTTTCCCCAGACAATTCACATAATGGTGCAGCGTTTCCCCAGACAATTCACATAATGGTGCAGCGTTTCCCCAGACAATTCACATAATGGTGCAGCGTTTCCTCAGACAATTCACATAATGGCGCAGCGTTTCCCCAGACAATTCACATAATGGTGCAGTGTTTCCCCAGACAATTCACATAATGGTGCAGCTTTTCCCCAGACAATTCACATAATGGCGCAGTGTTTCCTCAGACAATTCACATAATGGTGCAGCGTTTCCCCAGACAATTCACATAATGGCGCAGCGTTTCCTCAGACAATTCACATAATGGCGCAGCGTTTCCCCAGACAATTCACATAATGGTGCAGCTTTTCCCCAGACAATTCACATAATGGCGCAGCTTTTCCCCAGACAATTCACATAATGGTGCAGCTTTTCCTCAGACAGTTCACATAATGGTGCAGCTTTTCCCCAGACAATTCACATAATGGTGCAGCTTTTCCCCAGACAATTCACATAATGGTGCAGCTTTTCCCCAGACAATTCACATAATGGCGCAGCTTTTCCTCAGACAATTCACATAATGGCGCAGCTTTTCCCCAGACAATTCACATAATGGTGCAGCTTTTCCCCAGACAATTCACATAATGGTGCAGCTTTTCCTCAGACAATTCACATAATGGTGCAGCTTTTCCCCAGACAATTCACATAATGGTGCAGCTTTTCCCCAGACAATTCACATAATGGTGCAGCTTTTCCCCAGACAATTCACATAATGGTGCAGCTTTTCCCCAGACAATTCACATAATGGCGCAGCTTTTCCTCAGACAATTCACATAATGGTGCAGCTTTTCCCCAGACAATTCACATAATGGTGCAGCTTTTCCCCAGACAATTCACATAATGGTGCAGCTTTTCCCCAGACAATTCACATAATGGTGCAGCTTTTCCCCAGACAATTCACATAATGGCGCAGCTTTTCCCCAGACAATTCACATAATGGTGCAGCTTTTCCCCAGACAATTCACATAATGGTGCAGCTTTTCCCCAGACAATTCACATAATGGTGCAGCTTTTCCCCAGACAATTCACATAATGGTGCAGCTTTTCCCCAGACAATTCACATAATGGCGCAGCTTTTCCTCAGACAATTCACATAATGGCGCAGCTTTTCCCCAGACAATTCACATAATGGTGCAGCTTTTCCCCAGACAATTCACATAATGGCGCAGCTTTTCCTCAGACAATTCACATAATGGCGCAGCTTTTCCCCAGACAATTCACATAATGGTGCAGCTTTTCCCCAGACAATTCACATAATGGCGCAGCTTTTCCTCAGACAATTCACATAATGGTGCAGCTTTTCCCCAGACAATTCACATAATGGTGCAGCTTTTCCCCAGACAATTCACATAATGGTGCAGCTTTTCCCCAGACAATTCACATAATGGTGCAGCTTTTCCCCAGACAATTCACATAATGGCGCAGCTTTTCCCCAGACAATTCACATAATGGCGCAGCTTTTCCCCAGACAATTCACATAATGGTGCAGCTTTTCCTCAGACAGTTCACATAATGGTGCAGCTTTTCCCCAGACAATTCACATAATGGTGCAGCTTTTCCCCAGACAATTCACATAATGGTGCAGCTTTTCCCCAGACAATTCACATAATGGCGCAGCTTTTCCCCAGACAATTCACATAATGGCGCAGCTTTTCCCCAGACAATTCACATAATGGTGCAGCTTTTCCTCAGACAGTTCACATAATGGTGCAGCTTTTCCCCAGACAATTCACATAATGGTGCAGCTTTTCCTCAGACAATTCACATAATGGCGCAGCGTTTCCTCAGACAATTCACATAATGGCGCAGCGTTTCCCCAGACAATTCACATAATGGTGCAGCTTTTCCCCAGACAATTCACATAATGGTGCAGCTTTTCCCCGGACAATTCACATAATGGTGCAGCGTTTCCCCAGACAATTCACATAATGGTGCAGCTTTTCCTCAGACAGTTCACATAATGGTGCAGCTTTTCCCCAGACAATTCACATAATGGTGCAGCTTTTCCCCAGACAATTCACATAATGGCGCAGCTTTTCCCCAGACAATTCACATAATGGTGCAGCTTTTCCTCAGACAGTTCACATAATGGTGCAGCTTTTCCCCAGACAATTCACATAATGGTGCAGCTTTTCCCCAGACAATTCACATAATGGTGCAGCTTTTCCCCAGACAATTCACATAATGGCGCAGCTTTTCCCCAGACAATTCACATAATGGCGCAGCTTTTCCCCAGACAATTCACATAATGGTGCAGCTTTTCCTCAGACAGTTCACATAATGGTGCAGCTTTTCCCCAGACAATTCACATAATGGTGCAGCTTTTCCTCAGACAATTCACATAATGGTGCAGCTTTTCCTCAGACAATTCACATAATGGTGCAGCTTTTCCTCAGACAGTTCACATAATGGTGCAGCTTTTCCCCAGACAATTCACATAATGGTGCAGCTTTTCCCCAGACAATTCACATAATGGCGCAGCGTTTCCTCAGACAATTCACATAATGGTGCAGTGTTTCCCCAGACAATTCACATAATGGTGCAGCGTTTCCTCAGACAATTCACATAATGGTGCAGTGTTTCCCCAGACAATTCACATAATGGTGCAGCTTTTCCTCAGACAGTTCACATAATGGTGCAGCGTTTCCTCAGACAATTCACATAATGGTGCAGTGTTTCGCCAGACAATTCACATAATGGTGCAGCGTTTCCTCAGACAATTCACATAATGGTGCAGAGTTTCCTCAGACAATTCACATAATGGTGCAGCTTTTCCCCGGACAATTCACATAATGGTGCAGCTTTTCCCCGGACAATTCACATAATGGAGCAAGCCTGTAACTTCGCTCGAAGTCACGGCAAAGAGCGCATGTACGGCTCATCTGCGCTCCTGGCAAGATGACGCAGGCCATCTCTGTAAGCTTACTGCGCACACGCAGTTCAGTCATCAGAGAACCGCGCATGCACAGCAAGCTTATGGAGACGGCCTGTGCCATCTTGCCAGGAGCGCTTACGAGCCGTGCAAGCGCACTTTACCACGACTTTGAGCGAAGTTAGAGGATTTCAAGAGCTCCAGCTGGATGACTGACGGGGAACCTGTGGGACCGTGGAGACTACAGGGGGCTAGAGGAAGCCCCAGGTATGTTAAAAAGTCTTTTTTTTTCCTCAGTTCAGGGTCTATTAATGATCAGAACATAAAGATAAATAATAATTCCATTATTTATTGGTGTGCTAGTGCAGAATTCATTGTCTCATCAGCCACCCTGACTGTGACATCACATCACTGTCTGTGTGCTGCAGCTGCTGCTCCTCTCCCTTGTGACTTGTCTGAGGGGAGGGCGCTGATCATATACAAATATACACATTAACTGGGCACTTGTCTTGGCTGTCATGAGGACTCACACACTTACTTGAGTTGACTATGACCACAGGACGGGGCCAGCACAGAGGAATCCACCATACACTGTCTCCTGCCTGACTCCTCCTAGCTGCTGACTCACAGGACAGGAGACGCTGAGGCACATTCAGCCAGCTTCAAGGGAGCGGAACTCACAGGCTGCTGATGTCACTCCTGTGCCAGAGAGATGCACGCTGGCTTTCTCTATGAGAGGGGCTGGCGGCGGGCGGCATCGGTGACCATGGCAACAGGCACAGAGCGGAGTGAAATGTATCCACTGACTCTGCTCCCGCTCTGTCTTCCCCGGCACTGCAGCCAGCCTGGTCAGCGAGCACTGTGTGAACTGAGGCGGGGCGCAGGCAGCGTGACCACGGGGGGAAAGGCGGGCAGCCAGGCAAAACAGTCCTGCTGTTCCTTGCGCCTGCACAGACTGTCAATGACTTCCGCCCCGAGGCTCCAGCCTCGTCGGCCTCTGTGTCGGCACGGCCCTGCTATCTCAGCTGGGGGGACACCTGTCACTACCTCAACTGGGGAGGCACCTGTCACTATCTAACTGGGGGGCACCTGTCACTACCTCAGCTGGCCACACCACAGCATCACCGCCAGGCCGGCCACAGCATCACCGCCAGGCCTTTCAGCCCACACATCATCCCCAATCCAGCCAAAAACAGTATTGCCAGGCACAGCAGCCAGTACAGGAGAATTCAGAAGCCAGGTGAGAGGTGTCTACCATATTAAGGGGGCATTCTGCCTATTTATGTGAAATGCTGTCTATTTATGTGCCTCATGACTGCTGAATTTGTCTTGTTGGGGGCCTCAAGATTGCTGAATGTGTATAATAATCAATAAAGTGGCAGTGATAATAGAAAAAGCAGGATATATGTTATCCGGACAGATCGTTAAGTTGTAAAAAATAAACACTAATTAATACAATCATATGCCAAATATCATATCAAAATTTATTGAAAAGAATAACTGAAAATATTATTAAAAGCACATGGGATGGCCACCCCGTCACAACTCATCCATCCAGGCAGTCCACATGCAATCACATCCGTACGCCGGCATCTAACTCTAGAATAGGAGTAGTAATCCAATAAGCATCAGCATTAGAGAAAGGCAAGAGTTCTCATGTGGTCAAAGGACTCCGGTAATGGTTGCCACCAGAAGGAAGTAAAAGACTGACAAAGCCATGCAGGCTAATGGAGGACGAACAAACGTCACTAGCAGGCAATGGTGTTAAGACAACAGTGGTGTCAGCACATGTAGCACAAGAAGCAAGCACTTGTAGCAGCAGCTCACACACTGTGTACGCGCAACATAGCGCAACAGACAAACAGCGTGATAAATGTCAAGCCAGGCTTGTCTCACCAAAACCATGGAGGCCCGCTGTGGAACGACTGTCAGTTCATCTCGATCTCATGGATTGGGAAAGCTCCTGATGATAGCCATATGTCAATGCTGGATGGTAAGGATGATCCACATAATGTTACCTGAGATAACAAGGACTCGGCAGTACTCAGGGTCCAGGCAGTGTGGTTGATGGTAAGCTCACCCGGGTGGCATGCATAGCCAGGTGGCCGCCAGACAAAGATGTGGTCGCTGGCTGGGTGGGGATCGGGACGGTGTGGCGTCCCATGCAGGGAAAGTGCGGCTCCCCCGTGCGGCTGAATTTGTCTTGTTGGGGGCCTCATGATTTGTTGGGGGTCACATGATTGCTAACTGCGAGACTATGGGAAAAGATGAATCATCATCATATGAGACAATAGCATTAAACCTACTTTTTTAGCTTTTTAAAACGGAAAATAAAACTGGGAGGTTCTAAAAAAAAAAAGAATACATTTTTCAGGAGTACGATGGATGAAATTGTTTATCTTCACAGTTTATTTTCAACTTGAATTTTCCATAATGTTCATGTATGAGTTAAAAAGTTTGTACAGTATTTAGTTTAAATTGCTGTTGCCACTTTGCGATAGATAAGTGACTTTTGGGTTGCAGTTTGGGCACTCGGCCTCCAAAAGGTTCGCCACCACTGTCCTAATCTGATGTCCCACCATTGCTAGGTTCATGTAAATTTGTCTCCACCCGTGGCCACACCCACATTCTGGTCCATGGCCACACCCATTTTTCGGCGCGGCGCGCTACGCGCGCTGCTCTACGCGGAACGGAACCCTTGTTTTTCAGTGTGCTGCGCGCGCCACACAGCTTCAATTACCTCTTGAATTGCATTTTTGGGAGATCTTCTGCCAATTGCATTGCATTTTGTGGAAAGTGCTGCCAATCTAATTGTCCTTTAATTGCATTTTTTTACTGCGGGGGGGGGGGGGGGGGGGGGGGACCACTGCGGCTCCAGCAAGAACCTTCGGCCCTCCATCGTGGGGTCTGAAAAAAAAATGACATCTTCTGCAGCACTTTACAGAGTACATACTGTAGTCATGTCACTGACCGTCCTCAGTGGAGCTCACAATGTAATCCTACCATAGTCATAGTCTAATGTCCTACCATATTATTATTATGTATTTATATAGCACTGACATCTTCTGCAGCACATTACAGAGTACATAGTCATGTCACTAACTGTCCTCAGAGGAGCTCACAATCTAATCCTACCATAGTCACAGTCTAATGTCCTACCATATTATTATTATGTATTTATATAGCACTGACATCTTCTGCAGCACTGTACAGAGTACATAGTCATGTCACTGACTGTCCTCACAGGAGCTAACAATCTCAGCCTGAGCCTACCATAGTCATAGTCTAATGTCCTACCATATTATTAGTATGTATTTATATAGCACTGACATCTTCTGCAGCACATTACAGAGTACATAGTCATGTCACTGACTGTCCTCAGAGGAGCTCACACTCTAATCCTACCATAGTCATAGTCTAATGCCCTACCATATTATTATTATGTATTTATATAGCACTGACATCTTCTGCAGCGCTGTACAGAGTACATAGTCATGTCACTGACTGTCCTCAGAGGAGCTCACAATCTAATCCTACCATAGTCATAGTCTAATGTCCTACCATATTATTATTATTATGTATTTATATAGCACTGACATCTTCTGCAGCACATTACAGAGTACATAGTCATGTCACTGACTGTCCTCAGAGGAGCTCACAATCTAATCCTACCATAGTCATAGTCTAATGTCCTCCCATATTATTATTATGTATTTATATAGCACTGACATCTCCTGCAGCGCATTACAGAGTACATAGTCATGTCTCTGACTGTCCTCAGAGGAGCTCACACTCTAACTCTACCATAGTCATAGTCTAATGTCCTACCATATTATTATTATGTATTTATATAGCAGTGACATCTCCTGCAGCACATTACAGAGTACATAGTCATGTCACTGACTGTCCTCAGAGAAGCTCACACTCTAATCCTACCATAGTCATAGTCTAATGCCCTACCATATTATTATTATGTATTTATATAGCAGTGACATCTCCTGCAGCACATTACAGAGTACATAGTCATGTCACTGACTGTCCTCAGAGGAGCTCACACTCTAACTCTACCATAGTCATAGTCTAATGTCCTACCATATTATTATTATGTATTTATATAGCAGTGACATCTCCTGCAGCACATTACAGAGTACATAGTCATGTCACTGACTGTCCTCAGAGAAGCTCACACTCTAATCCTACCATAGTCATAGTCTAATGTCCTACCATATTATTATTATGTATTTATATAGCACTGACATCTTCTGCAGCACATTACAGAGTACATAGTCATGTCACTGACTGTCCTCAGAGGAGCTCACACTCTAATCCTACCATAGTCATAGTCTAATGTCCTACCATATTATTATTATGTATTTATATAGCACTGACATCTCCTGCAGCACTGTACAGAGTACATAGTCATGTCACTGACTGTCCTCAGAGGAGCTCACACTCTAATCCTACCATAGTCATAGTCTAATGTCCTACCATATTATTATTATGTATTTATATAGCACTGACATCATCTGCAGCACATTACAGAGTACATAGTCATGTCACTGACTGTCCTCAGAGGAGCTCACACTCTAATCCTACCATAGTCATAGTCTAATGTCCTACCATATTATTATTATGTATTTATATAGCACTGATATCTCCTGCAGCACATTACAGAGTACATAGTCATGTCACTGACTGTCCTCACAGGAGCTCACACTCTAATCCCTACCATTAATCTCTCTGTAGAACTGGAGCCGGCAGTCGCAGGTTTTTCAGCCTTTCAACAAGAGAGCAACACTCCCTCCATCCAGGTAATCAGAGCCCCGCAGGCTCTCCAGACAGCAAGAGACGATCCACTGATAATGGGTGAGTCTGTGATTCTTTCCTTTAGTGGCGGTCGCCGCTCACACAATCTTATCTCTTTATTTATGTATATAGCACTCAGCACTGACATGTATTTGACACTGTAGAGAGTACATAGTCATGTCACTAACTGTAGTCAAAAGAGCTCACTATCTTGTTCAAAGCACTGTATTTAAATACTCATTTCTGCTATTACTATTCTGAAACTTGCCATTCCTATGTGTATACTAATCCCCCCTCCGCTGTCATCTATCCTACAAAACTGTGTAATGCCCAAAATAAGCCAAATGTAATTGTAAAACTGTTGTGTAGAGTATGATCCACCACAAGTGCTCTTCCAGCGGCAGAAGGGGTACATGTCTTATTATTGAGTGTTCTCTGTTTTTATAGGACATGAGATCAGGATATGAGTTTACAGGAAGGCTAATAACACAGAGTTCATAGCTCCAGGCAGGTAAACTTCCATCATTTACAACACAGGTCCAGAGTCCCGTGATATGTACATTTCAGTAGATGTGCAGCATTACCAACGTGCGGAACAATATTGATCAGAGAAGCTCAGAGAGGCCTCCTGGACCCAGCCATGTTATTAACAGAAGGTGGTTGGCACGGGTCACGTGGCAATTGACACGTGTCACTTGGAACATGGCACTTGGCACGTGTCACGTCCAGCACGCTCCTCCTGGCACACGTTACACCTGCTGCTGCTCCTGCTGCCTGTGCAGCTCCCACCACCAAGGCAGGATGCCACAGGCCACTGATACCACCTATATTTAACCCAAAACACAATTACTGATTCATTTTTGGAGGTGTCTTGGCTGAAAACTGTCATGTCCCAGTTGTGCGGTTGGACTTTGGACACAATGGCTATTATTCATGAAAGTGCTGTCGGTAAAAAGAATCTGTGCGGGAAAACACAGCTGTCGGTGTTTTAGACTTCTGGCTGCTCATTCACAAGGCGCACAAGGCGGTGATTTATTGTTCTGCTTGGTAAGGTCAGCTTTTCATGCGGAAGGAGCCTTTATGAATGCCGAATTTGCTGAGTGTTCGGTAAAGTCAACTGTTTTAAGCATTTCCGCATGCGGAAATGCTTTATGAATGATAGCCAATGTGGGCTGCACAACCGCTGTCTGGAACCTAGGCCTAATGTTAATTGACAGCCATTTTTTTTTGGGGGGGGGGGTATTTTAAGTCCCCACATCATCAATTAGTGTTTCCTTTTAAATAAACATGATGATACATGCCTCATTTACCCTAAAAAATGTTTTAAAAGCAATTTAAAGGCCACTTCCGGTTTTCTACCCAGATATCCGAATCCGGCCGGATGCCCCGGATACTAAGGTCGGATTTCCGATTCAGATTCGGTTTGGAAAATTTTGAAATTGGATATCCGACCCTGATCGGATATCTGGGTTTTGAAAAGGGGTATCCGAGCAGCACTGTTCTGCAGCACTTTACAGAGTACATAGTCATGTCACTGGCTTTCCTCAGAGGAACTCACAGTCTAATCCTACCATAGTCATAGTCTAATGTCCTACCATATTATTATTATTATGTATTTATACATAGTCATGTCACTAACTGTCCTCAGAGGAGCTCACACTCTAATCCTACCATAGTCATAAAGTAATGTCCTACCATATTATTATTATGTATTTATATAGCACTGACATCCTCTGCAGCACTTTACAGAGTACATAGTTATGTCACTAACTGTCCTCAGAGGAGCTCACACTCTAATCCTACCATAGTCATAAAGTAATGTCCTACCATATTATCTATATATATAATAGAGTAAGTGCCTCAACCTTCAAACAAGAAGAAGAAGTAGCGCCCTGCCCCCAGGGCCGGTCCAAGCAAGAAGAAGGGGCTGGTCCAAGCAAGAAGAAGAAGTAGCGCCCTGCCCCCAGGGCCAGTCCAAGCAAGAAGAAGGGGCTGGTCCAAGCAAGAAGAAGTAGTGCCATATCAAACCAAGGTCCAAGAGGGATAATTTGCATATTCAGTAGCAGTGCATTGTGGGTAACCACAAATGTTCACTTATAGCTGTATTATTGCAGATTTGTTTCTGTTTTAAGAAGGCAAATTACACCAAGCTTTGCTTTTTTTTCAGTAGGAGGGCTTTTTGGTCCCTTTTATCCCCCTATACATTCTTAGTAGTTTGGGTCACCCTGAGCTGCTTGGTTACTCTGTTGTACTGGTCCAAGCCCTATCTCATAAAGCCTTACCAATTCCTATTGTGTACTAATGAGGACCAAAAGTCTGAAATAGGCAGTCACATGTGGGTTTGATATGACTGTGTAAAATGTAAAGATATATGCTATATGCTAAAGCCACTCATGGCAAACCGCTAGCAGTTTAGTAAAAAACCGCTGTACATTATTGTAAATAGCAGTTTTCTCACTACCGCGTTTGCAGTTAGCAATAACTGCAAACACGTTTCATGCAGCAGTTTGCCGGCGATTTGCGTTTAGCGATTGTGATTAGCGTGCAAAGCACGCTAATCGCGATCGCTCCAAAACCGACGCAGTGTCCAGTGATTTTTCCGCGTTAATTGCGGGAAAATCACTCCCGCAAAGGTTTGCCATCATAGGTGTGGACGGGCCCGTAACAATATGTGTAATATGCTACCCGAAAATGCTCCTAAAACCGCTATGCATGTTTATAAAACGTCTCTAAACATGCCTAGAATTGCTCTGAAAATCTGCTCCAAAAACCGCTAGCATTTTGCAGATCTGCTAGCGTTTTTGGTGTGCACTGGGCCTGATAGTGGGTGTGTGAGTAGTAGTACACATTGCCAGCAATGATATTTGGTGTGTGAGTAGTAGTACACATTGCCAGCAGTGATATTTGGTGTGTGAGTAGTAGTACACATTGCCAGCAGTGATATTTGGTGTGTGAGTAGTAGTACACATTGCCAGCAGTGATATTTGGTGTGTGAGTAGCAGTACACATTGCCAACAGTGATATTTGGTGTGTGAGTAGTAGTACACATTGCCAGCAGTGATATTTGGTGTGTGAGTAGTAGTACACATTGCCAGCAGTGATATTTGGTGTGTGAATAGAAGTACACATTGCCAGCAGTGACATTTGGTGTGTGAGTAGTAGTACACATTGCCAGCAGTGATATTTGGTGTGTGAGTAGTAGTACACATTGCCAGCAGTGATATTTGGTGTGTGAGTAGCAGTACACATTGCCAACAGTGATATTTGGTGTGTGAGTAGTAGTACACATTGCCAGCAGTGATATTTGGTGTGTGAATAGAAGTACACATTGCCAGCAGTGACATTTGGTGTGTGAGTAGTAGTACACATTGCCAGCAGTGATATTTGGTGTGTGAGTTGTAGTACACATTGCCAGCAGTGATATTTGGTGTGTGAGTAGTAGTACACATTGCCAGCAGTGATATTTGGTGTGTGAGTTGTAGTACACATTGCCAGCAGTGATATTTGGTGTGTGAGTAGTAGTACACATTGCCAGCAGTGATATTTGGTGTGTGAGTTGTAGTACACATTGCCAGCAGTGATATTTGGTGTGTGAGTAGCAGTACACATTGCCAACAGTGATATTTGGTGTGTGAGTAGTAGTACACATTGCCAGCAGTGATATTTGGTGTGTGAATAGAAGTACACATTGCCAGCAGTGACATTTGGTGTGTGAGTAGTAGTACACATTGCCAGCAGTGATATTTGGTGTGTGAGTTGTAGTACACATTGCCAGCAGTGATATTTGGTGTGTGAGTAGTAGTACACATTGCCAGCAGTGATATTTGGTGTGTGAGTTGTAGTACACATTGCCAGCAGTGATATTTGGTGTGTGAGTAGTAGTACACATTGCCAGCAATGATATTTGGCATGTGAGACAAGGAGTTAACTTTGTAACCAAGAGCTGCTGCCTGTGGTGCCTGTAACCTGATCCCTCAGTGAGCTCAGCTGGGAGGAGTTGCTTCTCTCACTCCATCCCTAACTCTTTGATGCACTTCCTGTTTCTTCCACTGTGATCCGAATCGTTCACTGTGATGATCCGGATGATTCGACTCAAAAAAAGGATTCGGATCAAAGATCTGAATTTTTCATGATCCGGACAACCCTAATACACCAGCGGTTCTTGATGCTTGCTTGACTTACCAAGTGTGAAAAGCGATAATTTGCATATTTAGTAGCAGTGCATTGTGGGTAACCGCAAATGTTCACTTATAGCTGAATTATTGCAGATTTCCTTCTGTTTTAAGAAGGCAAATTACACCAAGCTTTGTTTTGTTTTTTGTTTTTTTTAGTAGGAGGTCTTTTTGGTCCCTTTTATCCCCCTATACAGTGCGAGAGGTTTGGGTCACCCTGAGCTGCTTGGTTACTCTGTTGTACTGGTCCAAGCCCTATCTCATACTGCCATATCAATTTTTAACAAGTACTGATGAGGGCCAAAAGTCTGAAACAGGCTGTTTACATATGGGCTTGATATGACTGTGTAAAATTTAAAGCTATATGCTTGCTATACATCGGCAGTTCTGGATGCTTGCTTGGCTTACCAAGGGTGAAAAGAGATAATTTGCATATTTAGTAGCAGTGCATTGTGGGTAGCTGCAAATGTTCACTTATAGCTGAATTATTGCAGATTTCCTTCTGTTTTAAGAAGGCAAATTACACCAAGCTTTGGTTTTTTTTTTTTAGTAGGAGGTATTTTCGGTCCCTTTTATCCCCCTATACATTCCGAGTGGTTTGGGTCACCCTAAGCTGCTTGGTTACTCTGATGTACTGGTCCAAGCCCTATCTCATACTGCCATATCAATCCCTGCCAAGTACTGATGAGGACCAAAAGTCTGAAACAGGCTGTATACATGTGGGGTTGATATGACTGTTTAAAATTTAAAGCTATATGCTTGCTGTGCACCAGCAGTTCTGGATGCTTGCATGGCTTACCAAGGGTGTAAAGGGATAATTTGCTTATTTAGTAGCAGTGCATTGTGGGTAACCACAAATGTTCACTTATAGCTGAATTATTGCGGATTTCCTTCTGTTTTAAGAAGGCAAATTACACCAATACAGTGGGCAGCATTGCAGGAAGTGACGACAGTGGAACGCACGCTGGAACGCGGAAGAGGTGAGTCATCCCCGCCCGCTGCCTCTTACTAATAGCGACGGCTGCTGCTGAGCTTAAGCAGGAGGGGGAGCGCACATGGGGGACCCAGGTGATGGAGGGGGGTCCTGCTGAGCTTAAGCTAGAGGGGGAGTGCACATGGGAGACCTAAGTGAGGGAGGGGGGGTCCTGCTGAGCTTAAGCTGGAGGGGGAGCGCACATGGGGGACCCAGGTGAGGGGGGGTCGGACCCCCCTCCCCGCCGCTGTGCCCAATACCCCCTTCCTGCCCTCTACCCCCTTATGCGGTGTATGCTACGCCGCGGGTCAGCTAGTTATTATGTATTTATATAGCACTGACATCTCCTGCAGCACATTACAGAGTACATAGTCATGTCACTGATAGAGTTGGGCCGAACCTCCGATTTTAGGTTCGCGAACCGGGTTCGCGAACTTTCGCGGAACATTCGGTTCGCGTTAAAGTTCGCGAACCGCAATAGACTTCAATGGGGATGCGAACTTTGAAAAAAAAAAATAATTATGCTGGCCACAAAAGTGATGGAAAAGATGTTTCAAGGGGTCTAACACCTGGAGGGGGGCATGGCGGAGTGGGATACACGCCAAAAGTCCCCGGGAAAAATCTGGATTTGACGCAAAGCAGCGTTTTAAGGGCAGAAATCACATTGAATGCTAAATGACAGGCCTAAAGTGCTTTCAAACATCTTGCATGTGTATACATCAATCAGGTAGTGTAATTAAGGTACTGCTTCACACTGACACACCAAACTCACCGTGTAACGCACCGCAAACAGCTGTTTGTACTAGTGACGGCCGTGCTGGACTGGTGCGCACCATGGCGAGAGTGCAGGTTTTGGTGGCTTTACAGCCCATATGGTCGGCCTGGCTGATGTAGCTGAATGACAGACCAGTGACTGTCCAGCTGATCAAATTTGGTCTGACCACAATGAAGCAACGACCTTATTATCTTTTGTGTGCCCCCCGAGACACTCATCTAGGCGCCGGTCATTGCTTCATTGTGATACGCAAGCCCCTTCACCACGGCAAGGTAATGATCACGAAGGGGAATGGGTGCATGTACATGCCTTTTCTTTTGTTGTTGCAGCTGCCCTCAGTGCAGCCAGAAAAATTAGGCAGTCATGTACACGCACCATAAAAATTATTACAGCGGCCGCTGCTAGCAGCGGCCTAAAAAATTCAGCAATCCGCCTGGAGTCCCGGACCCTGTTGGTGGTGGCGGAGAAGGTAGTGAAGCGGCCTGCAGGCAGACATGCTGTGTGGAGGGACTGGGAGAGACTTAGTCTTTTTGGGGCAGGCCAGGCAGCCAGTCACACGGCGTGCAGGCAGAGATGCTGTGTGTGCGGGGACTGACTTAGTCTTGGGGCGGGCAGCAGCCCTCCGGGATCCATGCCTCATTCATTTTGATAAAGGTGAGGTACTTAACACTTTTGTGACTTAGGCGACTTCTCTTCTCTGTGACAATGCCTCCAGCTGCGCTGAAGGTCCTTTCTGAGAGGACGCTTGCGGCAGGGCAGGAGAGAAGTTGGATGGCAAATTGGGACAGCTCTGGCCACAGGTCAAGCCTGCGCACCCAGTAGTTCAAGGGTTCCTCATCGCTGTTCACAGCAGTGTCTACATCCACACTTAAGGCCAGGTAGCCGGCTACCTGCCGGTCGAGGCGTTGGTGGAGGGTGGATCCGGAAGGGCTACGGCGAGGCGTTGGACTAAAGAACGTCCGCATGTCCGACATCACCATGAGATCGCTGGAGCGTCCTGTCTTTGACTGCGTGGACACGGGAGGAGGATTAGTGGCAGTGGTACCTTGCTGGCGTTGTGCCGTCACATCACCCTTAAAGGCATTGTAAAGCATAGTTGACAGCTGGTTCTGCATGTGCTGCATCCTTTCCACCTTCCGGTGAGTTGGTAACAGGTCCGCCACTTTGTGCCTGTACCGAGGGTCTAGTAGTGTGGCCACCCAGTACAGCTCATTCCCCTTGAGGTTTTTTATACGGGGGTCCCTCAACAGGCAGGACAGCATAAAAGACGACATCTGCACAAAGTCGGATCCAGTACCCTCCATCTCCTCTTGCTCTTCCTCAGTGACGTCAGGTAAGTCAACCTCCTCCCCCCAGCCGCGAACAATACCACGGGAAGGTTGAGCAGCACAAGCCCCCTGCGACGCCTGCTGCGGTTGTTCTCCTGCCGCTGTCCCCTCCTCCTCCTCCTCCCCCAAAGAAACACCTTGCTCATCATCCGCTGAGTCTGACTCGTCTTCTGCACACGACCTCTCTTCTTCCTCCTCCTCCCCCCTCTGTGCTGCCGCAGGTGTTGAGGAAACAGCTGGGTCTGATGAAAATTGGTCCCATGCCTGTTCCTGCCGTAACGGTTCCTGGTCACGCTCATTCGCAGCTTCATCCGCCACTCTACGCACAGCACGCTCCAAGAAGTACGCGTTGGGAATTAAGTCGCTGATGGTGCCCTCGCTGCGGCTCACCAGGTTGGTCACCTCCTCAAACGGCCGCATGAGCCTGCATGCATTTTTCATCAGTGTCCAGTTGTCGGGCCAGAACATCCCCATCTTCCCAGACTGTTTCGTTCTACTCCAGTTGTAGAGGTACTGGGTGACGGCTTTCTTCTGTTCTAGCAGGCGGGAGAACATGAGCAGGGTCGAGTTCCAGCGAGTGGGGCTATCGCAAATGAGGCGTCTCACCGGCATGTTGTTTTTACGCTGAATTTCTGCAAATCGTGCCATGGCTGTGTAAGACCGCCTCAAATGCCCACAGAACTTCCTGGCCTGCTTCAGGACATCCGCTAAGCCAGGGTACTTTGCCACAAATCTTTGAACCACTAGATTCATGACATGTGCCATGCAGGGTATGTGTGTCATCTTCCCCATATGCAAAGCGGCAAGCAGATTGCTGCCGTTGTCGCACACCACGTTGCCTATCTCCAGGTGGTGCGGGGTCAGCCACTCATCCACCTGTTTCTTAAGAGCAGCCAGGAGAGCTGCTCCAGTGTGACTCTCCGCTTTGAGACAAGCCATGTCTAAGATGGCGTGACACCGTCGTACCTGGCATGCAGCATAGGCCCTGCGGAGCTGGGGCTGTGTAGCTGGAGAGGAGAACTGCCACTCAGCCAAGGAGGAGGAGGAGGACAGCGAAGAGCATGTAGCAGGAGGAGAGGAGGTGGCAGGAGGCCTGCCTGCAAGCCGTGGAGGTGTCACAATTTGGTCCGCCGCTTTCTGCTTGCCATCGTTCACCACCAGGTTCACCCAATGGGCTGTGTAGGTAATGTAGCGGCCCTGCCCGTGCTTGGCAGACCAGCCATCCGTGGTCAGGTGTACCCTTGACCCAACGCTCTTCGCAAGAGATGACACCACTTGCCTCTCAACTTCACGGTGCAGTTGGGGTATGGCCTTTCTCGAAAAATAAGTGCGGCCTGGCATCTTCCACTGCGGTGTTCCGATGGCCACAAATTTACGGAAGGCCTCAGAGTCCACCAGCCGGTATGGTAACAGCTGGTGAGCTAACAGTTCCGCCACGCCAGCTGTCAGACGCCGGGCAAGGGGGTGACTGGCCAAAAGTGGCTTCTTCCGCTCAAACATTTCCTTCACGGACACCTGACTGCTGCTGTGGGCAGAGGAGCAGGAACCGCTCAAGGGCAGAGGCGGAGTGGAGGAGGGTGCCTGTGAAGGTGCAAGGGAGAAAGCGGCAGAAGCAGATGATGCACCTGAAGGAGGAAGAGGAGAAGGAGGGTGACTTTTCTTTTGTGTGCTGCTGCTGCTTTTGCTCAGGTGGCCATCCCATTGCTGTTTGTGCCTTTTCTCCAGGTGCCTTCGTAAGGCACTTGTCCCTACGTGAGTGTTGGCCTTTCCACGGCTCAATTTTTGTTGGCAGAGCGAACAGATGGCTTTGGTCCGATCTGAGGCACACACATTAAAAAATTTCCACACCGCTGAGCCACCCTGGGATGTGGGCACTATGGGGACCTCAGCAGCTGATGCTGAAGGGCAAGTTGGCTGGCTGTACATAGGTGGCGATACATGGTGCCGGACTCTGCCACCAGCTGTTTCTGACGAAGAGCTGCCCCAGCTTCTTTCAGCAACTTCTCTCCTCCTACTACTCTCTGACTCCCCCTCTGAACTGTCCCCCTCTTCATCTCCTCTATTGGGAACATACAGAGGATCCCTATTACCGTCATCATCGTAGTCATCCTGCCCAGCTTCGCTTGCCTCAGACAAATCCAAACTTGCACCATCAGTAGGTCCTTCATCCTCCTGACACGTTACATCCATAGTGTTGCCGCGTAACTCAGACATATTAGCTGGTGAAAATTCATCTGGCTGTAACAACAATGGCTGTGCATCAGTGATTTCAACACTAAATAATTCTTGCGAAGTGTCAAATGCAGCGGAAGTGGTGCTAGTAGTAGCGCTGGTGGCTGAGCAAGATGAGGTGTTCTGTGTCGCTAAATACTCAACCACGTCCTGACAATCTTGGGAGGTGATGGGACGTGCCTTCTTCCGAGCACTGTACTGTGGGCCAGGTCCACACGAAATTACATTTACACGACCTCGCGCAGACCTGCCGGGTGGCCTTCCTCTGCCTCTGCCACTACCTCTTCCTCTTCCTCTACCTGTTTTGTCCATATTGGGTATGCACGGAGTGGTATATCACACTGCGTGCACTCACGTAGGTAGGTGGGTTCACTTAACTGCACAGGTATGCGCACTGATGCGGTGGGTTCACTGAACAGAACAGGTATACAGTGGCGGGTTCACAGAACAGGTATGCAGTGGCAGGATCACTGAACACAATAGGTATGCAGTGGCGTGTTCACTAAACAGGTATACAGTGGCGGGTCCACTGAACAGAACAGGTATACAGTGGCGGGTTCACAGAACAGGTATACAGTGGCGGGTCCACTGAACAGAACAGGTATACAGTGGCGGGTCCACTGAACAGAACAGGTATACAGTGGCGGGTCCACTGAACAGAACAGGTATACAGTGGCGGGTCCACTGAACAGAACAGGTATACAGTGGCGGGTTCACAGAACAGGTATACAGTGGCGGGTCCACTGAACAGAACAGGTATACAGTGGCGGGTTCACAGAACAGGTATGCAGTGGCAGGATCACTGAACACAATAGGTATGCAGTGGCGTGTTCACTAAACAGGTATACAGTGGCGGGTCCACTGAACAGAACAGGTATACAGTGGCGGGTCCACTGAACAGAACAGGTATACAGTGGCGGGTCCACTGAACAGAACAGGTATACAGTGGCGGGTCCACTGAACAGAACAGGTATACAGTGGCGGGTCCACTGAACAGAACAGGTATACAGTGGCGGGTTCACAGAACAGGTATACAGTGGCGGGTCCACTGAACAGAACAGGTATACAGTGGCGGGTTCACAGAACAGGTATGCAGTGGCAGGATCACTGAACACAATAGGTATGCAGTGGCGTGTTCACTAAACAGGTATACAGTGGCGGGTCCACTGAACAGAACAGGTATACAGTGGCGGGTTCACTGAACAGGTATACAGTGGCGGGTCCACTGAACAGAACAGGTATACAGTGGCGGGTTCACAGAACAGGTATGCAGTGGCAGGTTCACTGAACACAACAGGTATGCAGTGGCAGGTTCACTGAACACAACAGGTATGCAGTGGCGGGTTCACTGAACAGGTATACAGTGGCGGGTCCACTGAACAGAACAGGTATACAGTGGCGGGTCCACTGAACAGAACAGGTATACAGTGGCGGGTCCACTGAACAGAACAGGTATACAGTGGCGGGGTCACAGAACAGGTATACAGTGGCGGGTCCACTGAACAGAACAGGTATACAGTGGCGGGTTCACAGAACAGGTATGCAGTGGCAGGATCACTGAACACAATAGGTATGCAGTGGCGTGTTCACTAAACAGGTATACAGTGGCGGGTCCACTGAACAGAACAGGTATACAGTGGCGGGTTCACTGAACAGGTATACAGTGGCGGGTCCACTGAACAGAACAGGTATACAGTGGCGGGTTCACAGAACAGGTATGCAGTGGCAGGTTCACTGAACACAACAGGTATGCAGTGGCAGGTTCACTGAACACAACAGGTATGCAGTGGCGGGTTCACTGAACAGGTATACAGTGGCGGGTCCACTGAACAGAACAGGTATACAGTGGCGGGTCCACTGAACAGAACAGGTATACAGTGGCGGGTCCACTGAACAGAACAGGTATACAGTGGCGGGTTCACAGAACAGGTATACAGTGGCGGGTCCACTGAACAGAACAGGTATACAGTGGCGGGTCCACTGAACAGAACAGGTATACAGTGGCGGGTCCACTGAACAGAACAGGTATACAGTGGCGGGTCCACTGAACAGAACAGGTATACAGTGGCGGGTTCACAGAACAGGTATACAGTGGCGGGTCCACTGAACAGAACAGGTATACAGTGGCGGGTTCACAGAACAGGTATACAGTGGCGGGTCCACTGAACAGAACAGGTATACAGTGGCGGGTTCACAGAACAGGTATGCAGTGGCAGGATCACTGAACAGGTATGCAGTGGCAGGATCACTGAACAGGTATGGAGTGGCAGGATCACAGTACAGGTATGCAGTGGGCTGAGGGCTCACTGAACAGAACAGGTATGCAGTGGCAGGATCACTGAACAGGTATGGAGTGGCAGGATCACAGTACAGGTATGCAGTGGGCTGAGGGCTCACTGAACAGAACAGGTATGCAGTGGCAGGATCACTGAACAGGTATGCAGTGGCAGGATCACTGAACAGGTATGGAGTGGCAGGATCACAGTACAGGTATGCAGTGGGCTGAGGGCTCACTGAACAGAACAGGTATGCAGTGGCAGGATCACTGAACAGGTATGGAGTGGCAGGATCACAGTACAGGTATGCAGTGGGCTGAGGGCTCACTGAACAGAACAGGTATGCAGTGGCAGGATCACTGAACAGGTATGCAGTGGCAGGATCACTGAACAGGTATGCAGTGGCAGGATCACAGTACAGGTATGCAGTGGGCTGAGGGCTCACTGAACAGAACAGGTATGCAGCCAGGAAGAAGTTAAGCCTAACTAATCTTTCCCTATATGAGAGACTGCAGCAGCTCGCCCTACTCTCACTAATGCAGGCACACGAGTGGCCGTAATGGCCGCCGCTGCCTGCCTTATATAAGGGGGGGTGGGGCTCCAGGGGCTAGTGTAGCCTAATTGGCTACACTGGGTCTGCTGACTGTGATGTAGAGGGTCAAAGTTGACCCTCAGTGCATTATGGGGCGAACCGAACTTCTTCCGCAAAAGGTTCGCGTGCGGTACCCGCACGCGAACCACCTACGTTCGCGCGAACCACGTTCGCCGGCGAACCGTTCGGCCCAACTCTAGTCACTGACTGTCCCCAGAGGAGCTCACACTCTAATCCTACCATAGTCATAGTCTAGTGTCCTACCATATTATTATTATTATGTATTTATATAGCACTGACATCTCCTGCAGCACATTACAGAGTACATAGCCATGTCACTGACTGTCCTCAGAGGAGCTCACACTCTAATCCTACCATAGTCATAGTCTAATGTCCTACCATATTATTATTATGTATTTATATAGCACTGGCATCTTCTGCAGCACATTACAGAGTACATAGTCATGTCACTGACTGTCCTCAGAGGAGCTCACACTAATCCTACCATAGTCATAGTCTAATGTCCTACCATATTATTATTATGTATTTATATAGCTCTGACATCTCCTGCAGCACTGTACAGAGTACATAGTCATGTCACTGACTGTCCTCAGAGGAGCTCACACTCTAATCCTACCATAGTCATAGTCTAATGTCCTACCATATTATTATTATGTATTTATATAGTACTGGCATCTTCTGCAGCACATTACAGAGTACATAGTCATGTCACTGACTGTCCTCAGAGGAGCTCACACTAATCCTACCATAGTCATAGTCTAATGTCCTACCATATTATTATTATGTATTTATATAGCTCTGACATCTCCTGCAACACTGTACAGGGTACATAATCATGTCACTGACTATCCTCTGAGGAGCTCATAATCTAATCCTACCTCTGATCTCTCTGTAGAACTGAAGCCAGAAGCTGAGGGTTCTCCATCATTCGAAATAGATAACCACAAGCCCTCCAGCAAGCCAATCAGAAAGCCCGACCCTTTCTATCCAGCAAGAAGATATCCACAGACACTGGGTGAGTCAGTGAGTCTGTCCTTTAGGAGTTCACAATATAGTCCTTAGTATTACTATGCATTTACATAGCATTACATCTTCTGCAGTGTATTACAGAGTACATCATGTCACTGACTGTCCTCAGAGGAACTAATGATCTAATTTCTGCTGTTGTCATAGTCTAGGGTACCTATCATATTATTATTATTATGTATTTATATAGCACTGACATCTTCTGCAGCACTGTACAGAGTACATAGTCATGTCACTGAATGTCCTCAGAGGAGCTCACACTCTAATCCTACCATAGTTATAGTCTAATGTCCTATCATATTATTATGTATTTATATAGCAGTGACATCTCCTGCAGCACTTTACACAGTACATAGTCACGTCACTGACTGTCCTCAGAGGAGCTCACAATCTAATCCTACCATTGTCATAGTCTAATGTCCTACCATATTATTAGTATGTATTTATATAGCACTGACATCTTCTGCAGCACATTACAGAGTACATAGTCATGTCACTGACTGTCCTCAGAGGAGCTCACACTCTAATCCTAACATAGTTTATAGTCTAATGTCCTACCATATTATTATTATGTATTTATATAGCACTGACATCTTCTGCAGCACATTACAGAGTACATAGTCATGTCACTGACTGTCCTCAGAGGAGCTCACACTCTAATCCTAACATAGTCATAGTCTAATGTCCTACCATATTATTATTATGTATTTATATAGCACTGACATCTTCTGCAGCACATTACAGAGTACATAGTCATGTCACTGACTGGCCTCAGAGGAGCTCACAATCTAATCCTACCATAGTCATAGTCTAATGTCCTACCATATTATTATTATGTATTTATATAGCACTGACATCTTCTGCAGCACATTACAGAGTACATAGTCATATCACTGACTGTCCTCAGAGGAGCTCACACTCTAATCCCTGCCATAGTCATAGTCTAATGTCCTACCATATTATTATTATGTATTTATATAGCAGTGACATCTCCTGCAGCACATTACAGAGCACATAATCATGTCACTGACTGTCCTCAGAGGAGCTCACACTCTAATCCTACCATAATCATAGTCTAATGTCCTACCATATTATTATTATTATGTATTTATATAGCACTGACATCTTCTGCAGCACTGTACAGAGTGCATAGTCATGTCACTGACTGTCCTCAGAGGAGCTCACAGTCTAATCCTACCATAGTCATAGTCTAATGTCCTACCATATTATTATTATGTATTTATATAGCACTGACATCATCTGCAGCACATTACAGAGTACATAGTCATGTCACTGACTGTCCTCAGAGGAGCTCACACTCTAATCCTACCATAGTCATAGTGTAATGTCCTACCATATTATTATTATGTATTTATATAGCACTGACATCTTCTGCAGCACATTACAGAGTACATAGTCATGTCACTGACTGTCCTCAGAGGAGCTCACACTCTAATCCTACCATAGTCATAGTGTAATGTCCTACCATATTATTATTATGTATTTATATAGCACTGATATCTCCTGCAGCACATTACAGAGTACATAGTCATGTCACTGACTGTCCCCAGAGGAGCTCACACTCTAATCCCTACCATTAATCTCTCTGTAGAACTGGAGCCGGCAGTCGCAGGTTTTTCAGCCTTTCAACAAGAGAGCAACACTCCCTCCATCCAGGTAATCAGAGCCCCGCAGGCTCTCCAGACAGCAAGAGACGATCCACTGATAATGGGTGAGTCTGTGATTCTTTCCTTTAGTGGCGGTCGCCGCTCACACAATCTTATCTCTTTATTTATGTATATAGCGCTCAGCACTGACATGTATTTGACACTGTAGAGAGTACATAGTCATGTCACTCACTGTAGTCAAAAGAGCTCACTATCTTGTTCAAAGCACTGTATTTAAATACTCATTTCTGCTATTACTATTCTGAAACTTGCCATTCCTATGTGTATACTAATCCCCCCTCCGCTGTCATCTATCCTACAAAACTGTGTAATGCCCAAAATAAGCCAAATGTAATTGTAAAACTGTTGTGTAGAGTATGATCCACCACAAGTGCTCTTCCAGCGGCAGAAGGGGTACATGTCTTATTATTGAGTGTTCTCTGTTTTTATAGGACATGAGATCAGGATATGAGTTTACAGGAAGGCTAATAACACAGAGTTCATAGCTCCAGGCAGGTAAACTTCCATCATTTACAACACAGGTCCAGAGTCCCGTGATATGTACATTTCAGTAGATGTGCAGCATTACCAACGTGCGGAACAATATTGATCAGAGGAGCAGAAGGTGGTTTCTATTTGTGTTTACATATGGGAGATTCATTGACAACTCACAAGTAACAGTGATTACTGAATCACCACATCTCTAAGCCAACATGAAGCAGGAAATTTGGGCACCCACTATTGACAGAAATGTAGGCACCACCATAAGCTTCATTATAAATTGCGGCTATACCGTGAGATTTGAGCACCAACATTTATAATGGAGCTTATGACGGCACTTTAAGTTTATCGTAATAGTGGTGGATTAGCAGCAGGGGTCAGTTAAGATTAGGCGTGGAAAGTTAAGTATTAAGCAGGATAGATTAAGTATTAGGTGGGGGGTTAAGTATTAGGTGTGGGGGGTGGTTAAAGTTAGCTGTGAGAGGGTGTTTTTAACCTCCCTGACGGTATGATTATTTCTGTAATTAACCTCTCTGGCGGTACGCAGTTTCGGTGGCTGCGTCTGCGGGAGGGATTTTTTGAATAAAACTGGTTGTAATACTTGTAGCTAGCGCTAGGCTAGCTACCTGTGTCCCCCAAGCCCCCCCCCCCCGCACCTATCTGATCCTCCCGATCGCCGCTGCTTATATTTACCCAGCCGCGATCCCGCGAGAGCCGCAGCCTCCCCTGCTTCAGTCGTCGCTATGGCCACGATCGGACATGTCGTATGATGTAATCGACGTCATGACGTCATGCGCAGCTCCGATCCTCCCCATAGTGAAGCCTGGAGGTGATTGGAGAGGCTGCACTATTGCGGGATCCAGGGGTGGTACATATAATGGTGGCGATCGGGGGGATCGGAGCAGAGCGGAGGGACTTGGGGGACACAGGTAGCTAGCCTAGTGCTAGCTACAAGGTTTATAACAAGTTTTATTTAAAAAATTCCTCCCGGGACCATGTAATCCTCTGCGGCGGCTACCCCGAGTGTAGGTCGAGGTTACCGCCAGGAGGGTTAAGGGTCTTTTCAGCTCGCTTCAGACCAGAATGCCTGCAGCAGCCCCTGCACTTACTCACCTCCCCGGGCTCCAGTGCTGCAATTTTCCCTCCATCCTCCGGGTGGCGCTGTAACCCTGTAGTGAGATCACTGATGGCGATCTCTCCAGAGTGATTCAGAGTCTCGGAGGACAGGAAGGAGAATGGCTACCGACGTCTGGATCCCCCGAAAGGTGGGTAAAAATATACGCTATACTCTGCATTGAGCTCCCGGCAGCTAGCCCGAGTGTAGCCTGAGGGAGGTTAAGGGTTAGGCATGGGGGGGTGGTTAAGGTTAGGCATAGGGGTTGAAGGATTAGGTGTGTATGTGTTTTTAGGGGTTAGGCATGGGGATATGGTTAAAATTAGGCATGGGGAGGTGTTTTTAACCTTTTAACAGTCTGCCCACATTATCTGGTTTGAGATAACTCAGGGCAGGGCACCCTCAACCAGCAGATCCTGCTGTGCTGCTTAATGCAGCTATGCAAAGTGGGTGGCAGGGAGCTGTTATAGTTAACCGCCTGGACACAGGATCGGCACTCCTTTCATCTTCTCTAATCGGCATTGCATCGCCACTCAGTAGGGAAGGAGGAGTGGGAGAAGAAACTCTTTCATCACATCTCTTCCACCACCAGGTGGCGCTACAGTGCTGACACTATTCTCTGGGTTCTGATCACATGTCATAAAATAAGATTGGGACTCAGAAGAGGATGTCGGGAGTGCAGCGCCACAGGTGGAGGAGAAGAAAAGCCGAACCAGCCATCCGGACAGGTAACTATAACAGCTCTCTGTGCCGCTCTGCACAGCCTGCCAGGCTGGGGAAGGCACACTTCCCTATCGGCAGAAAAAAAATTGGCCCTGCAGCGCACATATAGTTTTACTATATGTGGCTGCTAAAGATTAAGTGTTAATTGTGTTGGGGAAGGGAGGTAGTTAAAGTGAACCTCCAGACTAAAAATCTACTCAGCAGCACTGAAAAGGCTTGGCGTTTCTTTAACTACTTAACGGCCGCGTCACGCCAACAGGCGTGACCGCAGCGGCAGCCCCAGGACTGCCTAATGCCGATTGGCATCAAGACTTGAGGCTGGGTTTTGCAGGAGATTGCACGCGCCAATGCGCATACATCTCCACAATCACCGCTAGTGAAACCACCATCTATTTCATTAGTACAGCGCTGCAATCTATGGCAGCTTTGTACTGAGGACAGCCATGTGACACGGCTGTCCCCCTGGGGAGACAGGAATGATCCGCTGTCATAGGCTGAAGCCTATGACAGCCGATCGCTATGAGCGGCTGGTGGGGGGAAGGAGGGAGGAACCAGAGGAAAAATCATAAAAAATACTATTTAATAAAAAAAAATATTTATAAAAAAAAAACAAAACACTTTAGCAGCGATCAGACCCCACCAACAGAGAGCTCTGTTGGTGGGGAGAAAAGGGGGGGGGGGGGCATAAAATGGCCTGGTCACTAGCTTAAAGAGAATCTGTACTCTAAAATTCTTACAATCAAAAGCATACCATTCTGTTCATTTTGTTCTCCTGGGCCCCTCTGTGCTGTTTCTGCCTCTCCCTGCTGCAATCCTGGCTTGTAATTGCCAGTTTTAGGCAGTGTTTAAAAACAAAAGACATGGCATGTGATAGGCTGAGAGGAGCTCAGTCTGTGACTCACACAGAGGCTGCAGGGGGCCTGGAGAGAGTGTGTATAGCTTCTATCCAATCACAAGCAGAGCTGCACATTCCAGCCTGAGTGCCTGAGCCCGACAAAGCCGTCAGAGGAAAGAAAATTAGATTATACTAGTAGACCCAGGTCTTTTCTGGCCGCCGCCAGTGCGCATGCGCGCGCACGGCGCGCACGCAACAGCCGCGTCCCGAGCGCACGCCCGGCCATGCGCGCCCGCGCCTGCCCACCTCGTTCGCTCGCCTGACCGCACCCGCCCACCTCGCTTGCTCGCCTCGCTCCCTGGTCCCAGGCTGTCAGTTACTGCGCACATGCACAGTAACAAAAACCTGGGACACAGGGACAGCTGCTGGACGCAGCGACACTTAGGGCCTGATTCACAAAGCGGTGCAAACTGTTTAGCACGGGTGTGCTAAACAATTATCACGTGAAGTGCATTTCGCGGACTTTTGCGCGCACAAAGTGCCGCGATTCGCGCGATCGCGGACTTTTGCGCGCGCAATTTCGCGGCAAATTGCGCACGCAAAAGTCCGCGATCACGCGAATCATGGCACTTTGCGCGCGCAAAAGTCCGCGAAATGCACTTCACGTGATAACTGTTTAGCACACCTGTGCTAAACAGTTTGCACCGCTTTGTGAATCAAGCCCTTAGGGTTTATTGTATAGGATAACAGAGATAATACAGCTACTGTGAAACTAAGAAAGGCTGCAGTTAGACAGATCACATTAGACCAGGTATAGGAACTTATAGGATAGAAGAAATAAGGCTGAAAATTATTTTGTTATAGAGTCTCTTTAAGCCCTGGAACCTGAACTGGTAAACAGTTTCACAGCATCGGAAATTTGTTTTTCTTACCCAAGCCTCATTTTTAGCTGCACAGAAGCTAAACTCCGCCCCATCAAATAAATCTACCTGGGTATTTTTCCCCTGATGCTGTGCAAAGCATGATGGGATTTCTGATGTTGTTCTCATTCTGCTGTGTCAGACTTGCTGGAATTCTGCTCCAACAACAACATGCCATAAATGAGTATCTCTATGATCCGGGTGCTAGGACAAGCTCTGTGCATCTGGGGATTTTTCTCCCGTGGTACTGGGTGCTCATGCGCAATGCCTGCAGGCTCATGCGGCCTTTTGAAGAGATAATAAACCTGGTCAGAAGCACCATCAGTGACCGAATACCATATGCTTTTTTTCCTGGAGCGTGCCCTGTGACGGGCGATTGATTAGGCCATAGATGAGTATGAGCAGGAGCAGGAAGAGGAAGATTTTCAGTCGGAATCACAAGAGGGAGCCTTGTCACCTGAAACGCAGAGAGAGGAGTCTGAAGATGAGCCAGAGGAGGATGGTGGTTTTGTGGAGGAGGAAGAGCAACAGGAACAGGAGCAGGCTTTCCAGGGGGCTTGTCACCTTTTGGGGATGAAGTTTTCCTTAATGATGAAGAACTGAAGATGGCTACCTCTGCATTAAAACCTTGTGAAAATGGGGTCTTTGATGCTGTCCTGCTGTCCACAAGTCAGAGAGGATGCAGCATTTGCAAATCAGCCTGCGACATATGCTGTACAATGCGATGTCACAGGAAGAGAATATAACAGGGAAAGAGGTGCCAGTAATTCTCCCAGTAATCCTCCCACAGCCATGCCTGCAAGGACAGGTTGCTTTGCCAGTGTGTTAGTATCTGTGGACATGCAAAGTTTTTTTAGTCCAACGCATCACCAGAACCCTTTGGGATCTGCCCTCAGAGAATGCCTCAACCATTAAGTTGTGGAATACCTGGCGTTATCTGCAGATATCGACACTTTGAGGAGCAATGAACCCCTGGACTACTGGGTGTGCAGGCTTGACCTGTGGCCAGAGCTGTCACAATTTGCCATCAAGCTTCTAGCTTGCCCTGTCTCAAGCGTTCTGTCAGAAAGGAGTTTCAGTGCAGCAGGAGGCACTGTCAGTGACAACAAGAGAAATCACCTAGGTCACCAAAGTGTTGATTACCTGATCTTTATTATTAAAATAAATGAGTCATGGATCTCAGAGGGTTACTGCATACCTGAAGACTTATAATTCAATATCACTCCTCACACAGCTGTCGTTCTCCACCACCACCATGTACAAACTAGGGTCCAAACCGTACTGTTTTTGAGCAAAATTTTATACAAGAATATCCTGAATTTTTAATTCATCTGCTACAGCGGCTGCAACAAAACAGCATTTTTCAAACATGTACATGCCCAATTTTTAAGGACTCTGCTACAGTGGTTGCACCAAAACAATTTTTTTTCAAACATGTACATGCCAAATTCTTTTGCCCACTGCTACATAGGGTGCACCAAAACATAATTTTTCAAACATGTACTGTACATGCCCAATTTTTAAGGCATCTGTTATAGTGGCTGCAACAAAACAACCTTTTTCAAACATGTACATGCCCAATTCTTCTAGCCTCTACCACATCTTGCGCACCAAAACACACTTTTTTAAACATGTGCATGCCCAATTTTAAGTCTTCTGCTACTGCGGCTGCAACAAATATATTATTTTTTTCAAAAATGTCTATGCCAAATACTTCTGACCTCTGCTAAAGCAGCTGCAACAAATATTTTTTTTCAAAAATGTGTATTGCAAATTATCCTGGCCTCTTGCATTAGTGGATACAACAAAAATTATTTTTCAAAAATGTAAATATATATGCCAAATTATTCTGGCTTCTGCTACAGTGGATACAACGAAAACAAATGTTTTAAAAATGTATATGTATATGCCAAATCCTTATGGCATCTGCTACAGCGGCTGCAACAATTTTTTTTTTTTAAATGTAAATGTGTATGCAAAATTCTTCTGGCCTCTGCTACAGCAGTTGCAGAAAAAAGAGCTTTTTTTAAACCACGCATGCGCCGTACAGTCACGCCGGCCGCCGTGATGACGCGAGGCGGCTGGCGTGTGACGTCGGCAAATGACATTTACGGAAGAGGAGCCAGACACTCGTCCCAGTGTCGCCTGGCTGCCGCCCGCCAGCCATTTCTGAAGAGCTGATGGGAGAAGAGCCAGGACGCCGGCTTGGGACGTCCCGACCTACACTGGGCTGCAGAAAGCCCCAGGTGAGTACTATTTTATTATTTATGTTGAGCTCGGAGTCCCTTTAAAGCACTTTATTTAACAAATTTAGAAATGTAATGTGATTTCTTCCCTTTAGTGATTTAGACACTTAATACACGACATTGCGTAAAATACATCTTTTTCCATTCAAATTTTTCCATGGACCCTTTAAAAAACTTTTACATTAGTTTTGGGGCCAGAACTAGTCCCTATAGGTGTTAGTATTCACCTGTCTATTGAGGTCAATGGCAGGTTTGCCGCATTCGCAGGTTTGCGAATGGACGTGAAATCGTTCATAATCCAATTTTCAAGAAGTTTTGGCCATCAATGTGGGCAGCAATGTAGAGTTGAGGCTGTACAAACACATTGCTAGTGGTGGGGTGAGGGCCACCAGAGTGTTGTTGGAGTAGTGGGCGGGGTGAAGAAGGAGAACAATGTTCTCAGCCAGAAATTAACCAAATAAATTTACCAAACTGATGGGTGGCTGAAGCACTTGGAGTCATTTACACGGGCTTGATTATTGGCAGAGGGGGTCTTTATCGGCTCCCTTGACCAAGACTCATCTAGCATGTGTGCGTAACAACAATAACAAACATAATCATCGTAATCTGCTAAATATGAAATTAAGGCTATACATAATTACAATTTGAACATTCAATTAATTAAGTGTAATCCATTCACAATTTTGCATAATATTCATGTAATTTTGTGCCGACTTTGGAGGTTAATAGCAATTGTCACCAAATATTGAGGGGAATAGTGTGAAGCAGTAAAAAAAAAAAAAAAATACATTGCAATTTTTGAAAAAAACGAAAATCAAAGAAATTTTTTTTAAATTGTATTTTTTCTAAATTTAAAAACCATTTTTCCTTTGCATTTTTTTAAATCAATTTTCTCAAAAACTACAATGTCTTTTTGAAAAATTATTTTGGAAATTACGTGAAAATTATGTGCAGTTTTGAAATGATGGTTTCTGATTTAATTTACAAATGAAATTAATGATGACTTATTCCAAAAAATTTGCATTACGATATTACATGGTAATTGTGAATTACAATGCAAAATTATGATTATGCAAAATTTGTGCTCATCACTACAAAAAAGTGATCATAAACGCGCTGGAAAATCTGGAGCTGTTAACAAGATTAATACAACTAGTGTGCCTCTTGATATTTATATACAGCAGCACACTATTTCATATATAATTCCAGTAATCACCCCAGGGTCCATAAAAGATTGAAGACTATTCCCAATTATGTGCACGAGGCTTAATTCCACTCCAGTAGTGATGAGCAGAATTTACGCACATGTGTAATTTCGCATTGTAATACGCAATTACGCATCGTAATCTTTATGTGAAATTTCAGGGGAATAGTGTAAGCAATTCCATAGTTAATTGTTCCCATTTGTAATTACGCATGAATTTACGCATAATTTACGTGTAATTTCATGCCGACTTTGGCGGTGAATAGAAAAGCCCCTGTACATGCCACTGCTGCCAAAATCGCTACATATGTTAAGGAGAATAGTGGGTACAAGCTACAAAAAGAATTGTTCAAAAAGACCTTGTAGTTTTTGAGAAAATCGATTTTAAAAATACAAAAAAAATGTTTTTTAAACAGTCATTTTTCTAGATTTAAAAAACATTTGCATTTTCAAAATCCCTTTTCTCAAACAGTACAAGGAATTTTTGAAAAATTATTTTTTTTGACTTGTACCCACTACCCAATATTCTCCTTAACATATGTATCAATTTTGGTAGCAATAGCAAGTATGGGGGCTGTGCTATTCACCGCCAAAGTCGACATGCAATTACCCATAAATTACACGTAAATTCATACGTAATTATGAACGATTGCACAAAGTCAATTGAACTACAAATGTGTTATTACGTGTATGCGTAATTGCGAAAATGTATGCGTAAGTTTACGTAATCGTAATTAGCAGATTACAATCATCACTACACTTCAGTGCCCATTCCAGTGACATTTGATAGAATTCTTCTTTGATGTTGACTTCTTGTCACTCAGATCTTTGGGATCACATAGAAACAGAGGAGTGTGTTCGGTTTTTTGTAAAGCCACCATTATTTGATCAATTGTGCTTGTTATAGACACCTCTAATAGGAATTAAGGTTCAATTTAACCCTCCTGGCGGTTTGCTAAAAATCCGCCAGGGGGCAGCAAATCTTTTTTTTAAAAATGTTCTTTTTCATGTAGCGAGACAAGGTCTCGCTACATGATAGCCCCTGCTCAGCGGCATCCCCCCAGCCCCTCCGATCGCCGGAGGCGATCGGAGATCAGGAGATCCCGTTCAAAGAACGGGATCTCCTGGAGGGCTTCCCCCGTCGCCATGGCGTCGTCGATGTCGTGACGTCAAAGGGGACTCCGATCCACCCCACAGCGCTGCCTGGCACTGATTGGTCAGGCAGCGCACGGGGTCTGGGGGCGGCCATGGCGCGACGAATAGCGGTGGATCGGCGGGTAGCGGCGGCGATCGCATTGCACACACAGCTAGCAAAGTGCTAGCTGCGTGTAGCAAAAAAAAATTATTCAAATCGGCCCAGCTCAGCTCGGGCTTACCACCAGGAAGGTTAAAGAGAGTCTGAAACTGAATAAATTACCTATTTTTATTGCACAGTTATGTTAAGCATTAAGTTCAAAGCTGATTCGCCGCATCCCCACAGCAGAACGAGGTATTTATCCCCCCCAAAAAAAATCCTGCTGCAAAATTCCCAACTTTCCAGGTTGTGGATCTTGCTGCCCGAGAGAGGCAGACCTTTGCGCTGTAGCTCTGCCTCCAGCACAGTCAATCTCCACCGATCTAGTATCTTCCTCTACGGTGTCCTAATGGCCACAAATTTTCAGAAGGCCTCAGAGTCCACCAGCTGGTATGGTAACAGCTGGCGAGCTAACAGTTCCGCCAAGCCAGTTGTCAGACGCCGAGCAAGGGGGTAACTGGCAGACATTGGCTTCTTTAACTCAAAGATTTCCCTCATGGACACCTGGCTGCTGCTGTGGGCAGGGGAGCAGGAAACGCTCAAGGTGAGAGGCGGAGTGGAGGAGGGTGGCTGTGAAGGTGCAAGGGAGAAAGCGGGTGAAGATGATGTACCTGAAGGAGGAAGAGGAGAAGGAGGGTGGTTTTGCTTTTGTGTGCTGCTTTTTCTCAGGTGGTCTTCCCATTGCAGTTTGTGCCTTTTCTGCACGTGCCTTCGTAAGGCAGTTGTCCCTACGCGGGTGTTGGCCTTTCCACGGCTCAATTTTTGGTGGCAGAGAGAACAGATGGCATTGCTCTCATCTATGGCAGACACACACAAAAACTTCCACACCGCTGAGCCCTGGGGTGATGGCACTGGTGGCGTCAGCAGCTGACGTTGAAGGGCATGTTGGCTGGCTGTCCATAGGTGGCGATACATGGCGCTGGACACTGCCACCAGCTGTTTCTGATGACAAGCTCCCCCTGCTTCTTTCAGGAACTCGTCTTCTCCTAATCCTCTTTGACTCCCCCTCTGAACTGTCCCCTTGGTCATCTCGTCTATTAGGATCCCACGTGGCATTCATGGCAGTATCATCACCACCATCATAATCATCCTCCCAACTTTGCTTGTATCAGAAACCTCCAAAACTGCACCAACAGCAGGTACTTCATCATCCTCCTCCTCACACCTTACGTCCATAGTGTCGCCTAACTCAGACATATGAGGTGGTGTAACTTGCCTAGCGCCTTCATCTTGATGTAACAATAATGGCTGTGAATCAGTTAATTCATTAATTACCTACCAAATAACTCCTGCGAAGTGTCAAATGTAGCAGATGTGGTGCTTGTAGTAGCGCTGGTGGCTGCGGAAGATGAGGTGTTCTGTGTTAAATAGTCAATTACGTCCTGACAATCTTGGGAGTTGATGGGACGTGCCTTCTTCTGAGCACTATACTTTGGTCCAGGGCCGCACAAAATTACATCAGCATGACCTCGAACAGACCTGCCGGGTGGCCTTCCTCTGGGTCTGCCTCTGCCTGTTTTGTCCATATTGGTGGGATGAAGTGAAAGGTATGCACTGACTTGACTAATACAATGTGCAGTTACAAAGGTTCAGTGAAAGGTATGCAGTCACTGGTATTACAGTACAAGGTGCAGCTGTCACACAGGTGCAGTTAACAGGTATGCACGGACTGGTATATAAAACAGCGTGCAGTCACACAGGTGCAGTGAACAGGTATGCAGTGACTGGTATTACAAATGTGCAGTTATCACACACACACACAGGTACCGTGAACAGGTATGCAGTGACTGATATTACAAATGTGCAGCTGTCACACACACAGGTACAGTGAACAGGTATGCAGGGGTATATAATATAACACTTTGTGCGGTCACGTAGGTGCACTGAACAGGTTTGCATTGACTGATATCAATACAATGTGCAGCTGTCACACACACAGGTACCGTGAACAGGTATGCAGTGAGTAGTATATAATATAACTCTGTGTGCTGTCACACAGGTGCACTGAACATGTATGCAGTGACTGGTATCAATACAATGTGCAGCTGTCACACTGGTACCATGAACAGGTATGCAGTGAGTGGTATTACAAATGTGCAGCTGTCACACACATGGGTACCGTGAACAGGTATGCAGTGACTAGTATTACAAATGTGCAGCTGTCACACACACAGGTACCATGAACAGGTATACAGTGACTGGTATATAATATAACACTGCATGCGGTCACATAGGTGCACTGAACAGGTATGCAGTGACTGGCATCAATACAATGTGCAGCTGTCACACACACAGGTACCGTGAACAGGTATGCAGTGACTAGTATATAATATAACACTGCATGCTGTCACGCAGGTGCACTGAACAGGTATGCAGTGACTGGTATCAATACAATGTGCAGCTGTCTGTCACACACACAGGTACCCTGAACAGGTATGCAGTGAGCGGTATTACAAATGTGCAACAGTCCCACACACGTGCAGTGAAAAGGTAGTCACTGAATGTGCTGGGCTTTACACAGTATAGCAATTAGCAAGGGTCAGCTGCGAGCCTGCAACTGACATCAGGGCTGTACTGTCAGTGGGACACACACACAAAAAAAAAAAAAGATCACAAGAACAACATTAGCTCTCAAAAGAGCTGTTGAGGGGTGCTTTTTAGCGATAAGTATCAGCAAGGAGCAAGCTAACAAGCCTAACACGGGCCCAACTAAGCTTTCCCTATGTCTCTGCAGCAACCTCTCCCTTCTCTAATTACTGCAGCCACACCGAGTGAGGGAAATGGCTGACGCAGCTGCCTTATATGGGGGGAGGGTGCTCCAGGAGGTAGTGTAGCCTGGTGGCTACCATGTGTCTGCTGACTGTGATGTAGAGGGTCAAAGTTGAGCCTAATGATGTAGTATGGGGGGGACGGGTCAAACTCACATATAGTTCGCGGTTCACCGCTAGAGATGCTCATTCGTATTCCGCGGAAATGCAATTTCCGAAATTCCGATCGGAAATTGCATTTCCGCATCGGAATGTGGAAATCGGTAATACAAGTGCGGTAGGCGGATTTCCGCTGGAAATCGCGGAAATTCCACCCGACTTTAACATCGATTTTCTCAAAAACTGTAAGGTATTTTTGAAAACTTTTTTTTTGCATCTTGTTCACAAGATTCATTTTAATAAACCCTGCAAACTTGGTGTTTTTAGGACTTAAGGAGGCTTTGCTATTAACCGCTAAAGTCGGCGGATTTTTACTGTAATGTAAAATGCAGAAAATCTGCATCTGCCCATTTTCTGCATTTTACATTACAGTAAAAATCTGCCGACTTTAACGGTTAATAGCAAAGCCCCCATAAGTCCTAGAAACACCAAGTTTTCAGGGTTTATTAAACAGAATCTTCTGAACAAGATGCAAAAAACTTTTTTAAAAAGACCTTATAGTTTTTGAGAAAATCGATGTTAGGCCCAGTGCACACCAAAACCGCTAGCAGATCCGCAATATGCTAGCCGTTTTGGCAGCTGATTTCAGAGCGATTCTAGGTATGTTTAGAGAGGTTTTCTAAACATACCTAGCGGTTTTGGGTGCGTTTTTGTGTAGCAGATTACACATATTGTTACAGTAAAAGCTGTTACTGAACAGCTTCTGTAACAAAAACGCCTGGCAAACTGCTCTGAAGTAGCGTTTTTCAGAGCGGTTTGCGTTTTTCCTATACTTTACATTGAGGACGAAACGCTTCTGAAAACCGCAAACGTGCAGCAGGAGGCACGTTTGCGGCTGGGCAAAAACCTCAAACCACCGGTGTGCACCATCCCATTGCAATACATTAGCCAAGTGTTTTTACAGGCAGATGCGGCCGGCGGATCGCTCCAAAAACCGCTCGGTGTGCACTAGGCCTTAAAGTCGGGCCATCTCTAGTTGTCTACAGATTACTTTTCCCCAGCAACTCAACTAGGGTTGCCAGGTGTCCGGTTTTAGACCGGACAGTCCGGTTTTTGGCCGCTGTGTCCTGTCCAAAAAGGCATGTTAAACGGGACAATTAAGATGTCCGGTTTTATGCCTTTTGCCCAGTGGCGGCGCTACACTGGGGCTTGCCCAGGCTTCAGCCCCAGCTGGCAACTTGTTAGCCCCTCTTAAAGCCCCCCCGCTGGCCGTGGCCACCGCAAGTCTGTACTTGTCAGATGACAAAAAATGATCGAGGCGCCAGCCGCGTTAATAAGGGATGCGGGAGCCTGCTTTATTCCTCCCTCCCTCCTCCCTTCCTATGAATGCGCCCCCACCTGCTGTGAATGTCCCCCCCCCCCCCTCCCCGTAGGCAGTGTGTGCGGAGCAGAGCGGAGTGGTAGGTCCTCTTACCGCAATCCATGCTCACCGGCAACTAGTCTCTTGCTTCCTGTTTACCATGACGTCACAGGAAGCAGGAGACTAGTTGCCGGTGAGCATGGATTGCGGTAAGAGGACCTACCGCTCCGCTCTGCTCCGCACACACTGCCTACGGGGGGGGGGACATTCACAGCAGGTGGGGGCATTCAGAGGAAGGGAGGAGGGAGGGAGGAATAAAGCAGGCTCCTGTATCCCTTATTAGCGCGGCTGGCGCCTCGATCATTTTCTTCCTGTCTTCTCTCCCCAGGGCAATCTCCTCATACACAGGGGCACCTTCCTCCCCACCCACGGGCATTCTCCCCCCTCCACTGACGACCCCCCTACCCACTGGCACCCTCTTCCCCACCCACTGGCACCCTCCTCCTACCCACTGACACCCTCCTCCTGCCCACTGGCACCCTCCTCCCCACCCAGTGGCACCCTCCTTTCCACCCACAGGTACTCTCCTCCCCACCCACTGGCACCCTCCTCCCCACCCACTGGCACCCACTGAGCTGCCCTGAGGCCCCCAGCCCACCACCACCAGCCAGGCCTGAGCTGCCCTGGGGCCCCCAGCCCACCACCACCAGCCAGGCCTGAGCTGCCCTGGGGCCCCCAGACCACCACCACTAGCCAGGCCTGAGCTTCCCTGGGACCCCAGCCCACCAGCCACGCAGGCATGAGGCCTCCAACCCACCACCAGTCAGGCTTGAGGTGCCCTGGGGCCCCCAGCCCACCACCACCAGCCTGACTACATATACTGGGGACAGCTATACGCCTGGCTACATATACTGGGGACATCTATACACCTGGCTACCTATGCTGGGGACACTGTCTGTCATTATGTGCATGAACTGGTGAAAAGTTGTCCCTTATGTGCATTTACTGCGGAAACGCAGTCTGTTATTATGTGCATTAACTGGTGAAAAGCTGTCCCTTATGTGCATTTACTGCGGTAACGCAGTCTGTCATTATGTGAATTAACTGGTGAAAAGTTGTCTCTTATGTGCATGTACTGGTGAGGACAGTTAGTGACATGGCTATGTACTCTGTAATGTGCTGCAGAAGATGTCAGTGCGATATAAATACTGTAAAAAAAATTTTTTAAAAAGCCCATTGCTACATAAAAGTGTGCTTCTGACTCCGCCCCTAACTCCACCCCCTGTCCGGTTTTCTCCATCAGCCGACCTGGCAACCCTAAACTCAACACTCTCAGACCATTGATCATTGTCTAGAGCAGTGTTTCCCAACCAGTGTGCCGCGGCACACTAGTGTGCCGCAGCATGTTGCCCGGTGTGCCGTACAGGTCTGGCCTCTCGCCAGACCTGTACCTACTTTAGGGTGCAGGAGGGGGGAAGTAGCGCTAGAAGGAGGGGCAGTGGAGGCAGCGGTGGGGAGGGGGGAAATATCCCCCCCCCCTCCCTCACCTGGGACCCCTCCTTCTGCCTCTCTCCCCCTCCGTTTAGCGGTGGCAAGTGCGGCTCGGCGGCGGGGAGGCATACGGAGAATTACTCACCACTTCCGCGTTCCAAGCGCCGGCAGCGTCATGTCGTCACACATCTCCGCCTTCAATGCCGCCTACTGTTCTTCCTGATTAGCGGAAGCACAGTGGGCGGTATTGAAGGCGGAGATGTGTGACGACATGACGTTGCCGGCGCTTGGAACGCAGAAGTGGTGAGTAATTCTCTGTATGCCTCCCCGCCGCCGAGCCGCACTTGCCACCGCTAAACGGAGGGGAAGAGAGGCAGAAGGAGGGGTCCCAGGTGAGGGAGGGGGGGGGATATTTCCCCCCTCCCCACCGCTGCCTCCACTGCCCCTCCTTCTAGCGCTGCTTCCCCCCCAGCTGGGCATCTATACTGGGGGGAACTGTACTAGCTATACTGGGGGCAACGAAACTAGCTATACTGGGGGCAACGAAACTAGCTATACTGGGGGCAACGAAACTAGCTATACTGGGGGCAACGAAACTACCTACACTGGGGGCAACTATACTAGCTATACTGGGCACTATACTGGGGCACTACCTACCTATACTGGGCACTATGCTAGCTATACTGGGCACTATGCTAGCTATACTGGGCACTATACTAGCTATCTGGGTACTATACTAGCTATACTGGGCACTTTACTGGCTATACTGGGGCACTACCTATCCATACTGGGACTATACTAGCTATACTGGGGCACTATACTAGCTATACTGGGGCACTATACTGGGGTAACTATACTAACCATACTGGGGCAACTAAACTCCCTATACTGGGGCAACTATGCTAGCTATGCAGCCGCCGCCCCCCCCCCCCCCCCATAGCACAGCACTGTTCACTAGGTCGCGCAAACACCCGCGCCCCCCCCCCCCCCCCCCCCAACCCCCCAGTTTGCCAGTGGCGTACCTAGGGCATTTGACACCCGGTGCTGGGTATTAAAAGACACATCCCCCCCCTAAAAAAATGGGCGTGGCCACAACCTGCGGCGTGCTTCGCGGCAAAAAAATGGTCATGACCAGATGAGGGCGGAGCTAACTGTAATTTAAAGTATTAGCTAGTATAGTTGCCCCCAGTATAGCTAGTACAGTTTCCCCTAGTATAGCTGCCCCCAGTGAAGCTAGTATAGTTGCCCCCAGTGAAACTAGTTGCCCCCTGTATAGCTAGTTTAGTTGCCCCCAGTATAGCTAGTATAGTTGCCCCCAGTATAACTAGTATAGTTGCCCCCAGTATAGCTAGTATAGTTGCCCCCAGTATAGCTAGTTTAGTTGCCCCCAGTATAGCTAGTTTAGTTGCCCCCAGTATAGCTAGTTTAGTTTCCCCCAGTATAGCTAGTTTAGTTGCCCCCAGTATAGCTAGTATAGCTGCCCCCATTATAGCTAGTATAGCTGCCCCCAGTATAGCTAGCTAAGCTAGTATAGCTGCCCCCAGTATAGCTAGTATAGCTGCCCCAGTATAGCTGCCATAGTATAGCTAGTATAGCTGCACCCAGTATAGCTAGTTTAGCTGCCCCCAGTACAGCTAGTATAGTTGCCCCCAGTATAGCTAGTATAGTTGCCCCCATTATAGCTAGTATAGTTGCCCCCAGTACAACTAGTATAGCTGCCCCCAGTATAGCTAGTATAGCTGCCCCCAGTATAGCTAGTATAGCTGCCCCCCGTATAGCTAGTATAGCTGCCCCCAGTATAGCTAGTTTAGCTGCCCCCAGTATAGCTAGTTTAGCTGCCCCCAGTATAGCTAGTTTAGTTGCCCCCAGTATAGCTAGTTTAGTTGCCCCCAGTATAGCTAGTACAGTTACCCCCAGTATAGCTAGTATAGCTGCCCCCAGTATAGCTAGTATAGCTGCCCCCAGTATAGCTAGTATAGCTGCCCCCCGTATAGCTAGTATAGCTGCCCCCAGTATAGCTAGTTTAGCTGCCCCCAGTATAGCTAGTTTAGCTGCCCCCAGTATAGCTAGTTTAGTTGCCCCCAGTATAGCTAGTTTAGTTGCCCCCAGTATAGCTAGTACAGTTGCCCCCAGTATAGCTAGTATAGCTGCCCCCAGTATAGCTAGTATAGCTGCTCCCAGTACAGCTAGTATAGCTGCCCCCAGTATAGCTAGTATAGCTGCCCCCAGTATAGCTAGTTTAGTTGCCCCCAGTATAGCTAGTTTAGTTGCCCCCAATATAGCTAGTACAGTTGCCCCCAGTATAGATGCCCCATGAGGGGGGAAGCAGCACTAGAAGGAGGGGCAGTGGGGGCAGCGGTGGGGAGGGGGGAAATATCCCCCCCCTCCCTCACCTGGGACCCCTCCTTCTGCCTCTCTCCCCCTCCATAGATTACCGGCAGCAAGTGCAGGGGCGGCGAGGAGGCATGCGGAGAATAACACACCACTTCTGCGTTCCAAGCGCTGGTAACGTCATGTCATCACAGATCTCAGCCTTCAATGCCGCCCACTGTGCTTCTGGTAATCCTGATTAGCGGAAGCACAGTGGGCAGCATTGAAGGCGGAGATCTGTGACGACATGACGCTGCCAGCGCTTGGATCGCGGAAGTGGTGGGTAATTCTCCGCATGCCTCCTCGCCGCCCCTGCACTTGCCGCCAGTAATCTATGGACGGTGCCCCCACTGCCCCTCCTCCTAGCGCTGCTTCCCCCTCCTTCTCTGCTGCTTGCTATGGGGGGTCGTGGCGACACCCCCCTAGCTGTCTGTCACCCGGTGTGCCACGCCCCCCTGTGCCCTACAGTAGGAACGCCACTGGTGTGTGCACACAGTCCAGGCCTCTTGCTGCTGGCTGGCCTGCTATTAGCCTTAGCTAGCTAGTAGTTACACAGTAAGGTAGATAGGATTACTGTGTTATATTGTGTAGTTAGTGCAGAGTGAGAGTAGTGCTGTGTTAGCTACTACAGATTATTGCAGTGCTGCTGTGCTGCTGACTGAGCAGTGTCAGTGTGTCTTGTTGTACTCTGCTGTCTGTCACTCCGTGTCCAAGCCCGCCACTAATAAAGTACAAGTACCCCACACACCATCTGAGACATCAACACATTGTACTATGTCTGGCACTGGCAGCCGGGGGAGGGGCAGCGAGGCCAAGAGGAGAGGGAGCAACATTGCGGCCTCCAGCAGTTCTGCCGCATCAGTCTCCATTCCGCCGCTACCCACTGGCCGTCCAGCTGTTAGGGGGAGTCGCGCTGCAGAGACGCAGCAGCGTATTGCGGACATTTTCAAGCAGGGTCAGCAGCGCAAATTGGAGGAGAAAGACGCCGTGCCTGTGATGCAGCTGATGGTAGATGACGAGCAGGCCACCACCAGCCCTAGAAAACACATTGGCTATCATTCATAAAAGTGTTGTCGGTAACTAAAATCCGTGCGGGAAAATACCGCTGTCGGTATTTCAGCCTTCTGGGTGGTCATTCATAAAAATGTTGCCTGTTGCAATAGAATTGCGGAGATATCCCACTGTAGGCTGTCGGTAGGCATGCGGAAACAGGAGAAGCTGGCCGAGTCCCTCCATGCGGTGTTCTCTCTGCTGCTGCTTGGGAGGTCTGTCCCATTCACTTACATGTACTCCGCATGCTTATCGCTACATCCAGGGGAGCGGTAATCCCCATCTGCATACCGCCTGCATTAGTTTTTATGAATTGACATTTTGTTACATTTCCGCATAGAATCACCGTAGAATGCGGTGATTTATCGCTCTGCTCGGAAAAGTCAGCTTCGCATGCGGAAACAGCCTTTATGAATACACGTTTTGCTCAGTGCTCGGTAAAGTCGGCTGTTTTTAGCATTTCCGCATGCGGGAACGCTTTATGAATGATAGCCATTGTGGATGTCTTTGGGGAAGAGTACTAAGATTATTTTGGGGAAGATACTACTGCCACCAGCCGCACCACTCAACCCCAGGCCCCAACCACCATTGGGAGAAAATCAGCAGCAGCATCATCCCATTCGGAGCGACATAAGGGCAAACTGCAGTCCCCAATATGGCAGTTTTTTCATCTGCCCTCACTTGATAGCAAGTTTGTAACTTGTAATGTGTGCCATGTGAAGCTGAGCAGAGGGTCTAACTCCTCCAATTATGGCACCTCTAGCATCATCAACCATCTGGCCAATAAGCACAAACCTGAGCATGAGGAATTCAAGAGGCTGAAGGAAGCTGGCGCTGGCCCTTGCAGAGGTCAGAGCACCATAACCCCGTTTGCCATTCCTGCTGACACTGAGGCCTGTTCAGGCAGCCAGTCCTCCTCAGTGGTCTCCTCTGCTCCCTCCTCGGCTTCCCGTGGAAGCCCAAAATGCCACCAACACCAGACCCTGCTGAGTGACTCTTTTGTGGTCAGGGCTCAGCCTCCCAGCAGCTGTCGCATACGCCAGCTGAATGACTTGCTTACATGGGCCATGTCCTCCCAGCTCCTCCCGTACTCATTTGTGCAGGAGGGGAGCCAGATGCGTGCACTCCTGCAGTGCGCAGCGCCGCATTGGCCAATCCCCAGCCGGCACTACTTCGCACGCACGGCCATCCCAGCACTGCACCGCTTTGTGAAGGCCAACGTGGAGTGTGGGCTGGATAATGTGGAGGGTGAGCGGGTCCATGTGACCATGGACTCCTGGAGCAGCAGGTACATGACAGGCTGCTAGCTGTCCTTCACGGCGCACTGGGTCAGTTTGGTAGAAGGGGGTGAGGAGGGGACAGCAGCATCATCACCCCAGTGGGTGGTGCCACCCCGCAGCAGGGTCAGGGGAAGTGCAGCAGGTTCCAGCTCTGATCCGGTTCCATCCTCCGGCAAACCCGCCACCAAACACCCCCGCCTCAGCCGCAGCATGAAGGCCCGCCACTGCCAAGCGCTGCTGCAGATGGTCACCCTGGGGAAGAACAAGCTTACGGCAGACCACGTCCTGGCCAAGCTCCGAGAGCAGGAGAGGAGTTGGCTGACCTCCAGAGGCCAGAGTCAGAGAGGTGGTGGCCGACAATGAAGCAAACCAGGTTGCCCCAATCCACTTGGGAAACCTCACCCACATCCCCTGTCTGGCCCACGTCCTGAGCCTGGTGGTGCAGAAATTCCTGCGCACCTACCGGGGGATGGATACTCTTTTGGGAGTGGCAAGGAAAACCGTGGGTCATTTTTGCCACTTGGGTGGTGCCACAGTGTCCCTGGAAGCTGTGCAGCTGGAGCTGAACCTCCCACGGCACCGGATCATTATAGACATTCCAACACGCAGGATTTCCACCCTGGCAATGTTTGAGCGTCTGGTTGAACAGAGGCGGGCTGTCAACCGCTACCTGGCCAAAGCCACCATGGAGGCCAACTTGTCCGTTACCAGTACCGCCCACCTCCCGGACATCACCCGCCCTGCTGAGTGGGGAACAATGCACCTGGTGTGCTTGGTGCTGGCACCCTTCCTGGAGGCCACCAACATAGTAAGCTGTGTGAATGGGTGACCATGGTGTGCAAGCTGGAAAAGGCCTTCAATGCTCTGCTGGAAGTGGGAGAGGCAGTCTTGATCGAGCAGGAGCAGCAGCAGCAGCAGCAGCAACCTTCGTAGTCCACCTCTGTGTGGCAGGAGGAGGAGTTTGAGGACTTGGAGGAGTTGGAGGTCCCTGACCTTGAAGAAGAGGGGGCACAGAGGAGTGTAGCTGCAGTGGTGCGGGGGTGGATAGAGCAGGATGAGGCTCAGGAGTCAGAGGAGGAGGACAGCACTGGGGGTGATGAAGACGAGTATGTGTCAGCAGAGATGGTGTCCCTGTTCCCCATGGCAGTGCACATGCTGCAGCGTCTGCACAAAGACCCAAGGGTGAAGCAGATGCGTGCTTGGGAGGACATCTGGATCACCCTGATGCTGGACCCACAGCTGAAGGGGAAGCTGGCTAAGTTCCTGCCTGTAGGAGGAGACCCTGTGCACCGAATGAGGGACTTGCAGCGGATTCTGGTTCGGCACTTGGAGGAAGCCGTCAGCCAGACTCCTACTGTCTCTGACAAAGGCGCTCTACGTCACGCCAGTACCACTGCCTACAGAAGAGGTGCCTGCAGCAGCATCTGGCTATCAAAGCCAGAACCAGCACCTGACCCGGATGGTGGCTGACTACATGGGGTCCTGCAGCGGGTTTGACACTGACAACCCCTGTGGACCCCTTGGATTACTGGGTCAAGCACCTGGATATCTGGAGTGAGCTGGCGCAGTACGCCCTGGAAGTGCTGTCCTGCCCGCCTTCCAGCGTGATGTCAGAAAGGTGCTTCAAGTGGCATGGTCACCGAAAAGCGCTCTCGTCTGTCCACCCAGTCTGTGGACAGACTGAATTTTCTGAAAATGAACCAGGCTTGGGCGGTTGGTGAGTTCCTGGCCCCTGTTGTTGGCAAGAGGGGGAAATGAAGTGGCTGAGTGGGAATCACTATGCCTGCCTCACCACCCTTTATCACCACAGCCTCCTGACTCCATCTTCATTAAGCCAGGTTCAAAAAATGTTTACAGCCGTGGTACCAACACTAGGTGCCATAGCAATTCTCTGAACACAATTGCTGTGTAATTTTTTTGGAGGTGTCTGTGCTGTCCAAGTTGTGGGGAGGCCCCAACTGCGGCAGTATGACCACTTCCTGGAACCTAGTCCTGATGTTAATTGACAGCAATTTTTTTTTTTTTGGGGGGGGGAGGGATTTTAAGTCCCCACCTCATCAATTAGTGTTCCTCTTTACAAAATAATGATGCTATATGCCTCATATACCTATTTTGCGGTCAGATATCCGATTCGGATTAGGATCAGAAAATTTTGAACTCGAATATCTGACCCGGATCGGATAGAGGGGTATCCGGATCCGAATTAGATCCAGATAGTGAAAAGTGGTATCTAAACAGCACTCATCAGTGCAGTCATGCTGTAGCTGTGCGATCATCCCCTTGCATGCGCAGTAAACTGGCTCCAATTTACTACGTGCACAAGTGGTTCCTGCTTACTGCACATGTGCGACCCTGGCGACTGTACGGCCAAGTGGAGGAGCGCGGCCCTGATATGCAGGGGGTTCATACTGGGTAAGGGGGGTCTACAGAATATAGACGGAAGCCTCAATAGGATCTTGAGGCTTCCCTAATTGCATTTAAGTATTGCTTTCTGAGCCAGGGCTTTGGTTCAGGTTCTTTTTAAGTAGTATAATCAACTCAACGATAATTTACTATAACATAATCTGAGAGTATTTGAATTTGTATGCTTTGGCTATTATTTACAGTTGTTTCATTCTGAATGTTTTTTTTAGACACTCTTCTGTTGGCGGTGACAAAAAAATATTCCTTAAAGATCGGGGAGCTCCCAAGAGATTGGAAGGATCCTTTCGACACTAGGGCTTTTGTTTTGGGCACAGTAAAGTGGGCCAGCCATGTGGCCTGTAGTCCTGATGGAAGCATCTACTGTATCCGTGGAGGGGAGCTCTACCTAGGGACACCACCATCTACCAAAAGTGCAGATTGGTTTTTTACAGCTATAAGAGTTGGTATAAATGAATGGGCATCAGTCAAGTTCATTTTCTTCCATCCCAATGGAGAGCTATACATAACAACTAAAGATGGAGACTTCTACAAGGGTCCAAAACCTGAAAATGAGAATATAGCCTGGAAACAAAGGCTAGCAACAAAGATAGGGGCTCGGGACTGGAACAAGTTTAAAGCCATGTGCTTTGATCCACAAGGTGTTCTATATGCAGTGAATAATAAAGGCAGGATAGTGAAGGGTTATCCACCAAATGAGGACATGGAATGGAATTGTTCAGTCATAAAGACCGGAGACACAAATTGGGGCCAGCTTACTCATTTCATGTCCTTTACTCCAGATGGAAAGCTGTGGTGTGTGGCCAAATGCAATGGAAAGCTCTATAGAGGGAATCCTCCGACTAATCAAAACCCAGACTACAAAAGAGAAGCTGAATTCTTGGGGTGGAAGTATAACAAGTACAGGTTCCTCGCCTTCACCAAAGACAACGTCATTCACAGTGTTGTCAGCTTTGAATTCCTGCCTGAACTGGGCCAAAAACGATTTGAAACTGCTGAAATTCTAAAAGAACAAGTTTATGACAACCGTAAAAGTACTTCCACATTGAAGCACATCTTCTCGTAAGTTAGTGAAAGACTACAAACAACTGCTATAATATAAAGGTGCGCACACACACACACACACACACACACACACACACACACACACACACACACACACACACACACACACACACACACACACACACACACCACACCACACCACACCACACACACACACACACACACACACACACACACACACACACACATACACTCACACACACACACACACATACACTCACACACACACACACACACACACCACACACACACACACACCACACACACACACACACACACACACACCACACACACACACACACCACGCACACACACACACACACACACACACACACACACACACACACACACACACACACACACACCACACCACATACACACACACACACACACACACACACCACACCACATACACACACACACGACACCACACACACAAACATACACACACCACACCACACACACACATACCACACCACATACACACACACACCACACCACATAAACACACACACCACACCACATACACACACACACCGCACACCACACCACACACACACACACACACACCACACCACACCACACACACACACCACACACACCACACCACATACACACACACACACCACATACACACACACACCGCACCACACACCACACCACACCACACACACAGACACACCACACACACACACACACACACACACACCACACCACACACACACCACATACACACACACCACATACACACACACCGCACCACACACACACACCACACCACACCACACCACACACACACACACACACACACACACACACACACACACACACACACACACACACACACACACACACACACACACACACACACACACACACACACACACACACACACACACACACACACACACACACACACACACACACACACACACACACACACACCACACACACACACACACCACATACACACACCACACACACACACACCGCACCGCACCGCACACAAATTGGGAGACACTTTTAAAAGTTCTCCTCAGGGGATATAAATAACACCAGTGGCGTAACAATTGGGGGTGCAGAGCTTGCAACCGCACCAAGGCCCCTGGACCAGAGGGGCCCTCCCTTTGAATAGTGGTAATTATTAACAAATTTGAAGCTATAGGCTTGCTATACACCAGCGGTTGTGGATGGATGCTACCCTAGCTTCAGGGGCAAAGAGAGATAATTTGCATATTCAGTAGTGGTGCATTGTGGGTAACCACAAATGTCCACTTGAAGCTGAATTATCGTAAATACCTTCTGTTTTAAGAAGGCAAACCACAGTAAGCATTGCTTTTTAGTAGGGGGGGCTTTTCGGTCTCTTTTAGTCCCCTATACATTCCTAGTCGTTTTGGGTCACCTCGAGCTGCTTAGGTACTCATTAACAAACTATTCTTCTACCCTGATTACATGTTGCTGACATTGTAGCTGCTCTTAGCAGCTTTTGGTGCTTAATATAAATTGTTCTATACAGAGTGCTTGAGAGGGCTCTGCGTAAAACTCGTACTGGGGCCCATAGCTCCTTAGCTATGTCACTGAATAACACTCTCTAAAAGAGGGGGGTAACTGCAGTGTACTCTATGCAGGGGCGCCTGGGGGCACAGGCAGTACAAGCAGTTGCCTGGGGCGGAATGATTGTCATAAGGCGCCGTCTGCCGCTAGATTTATTACATTTTTAATTGCCCTTCTAGTTGCGCAGAACGGAGCTGACAGACTCTTGCAGGCTCTTGTTTCCTCGCTGCGGGCGGCTCCACCCCCGGCTAATAGAAAAACAACAATCATGCTCTGTCCCGCCTCTAGCCCTTCCCTAGCAGCAACATTACATACAGTACAACTGGTGGCTCTGTAACTCCACCCCCCGCCAGTTGTTCGGGTCATTGCACCAGCGTGGGACAGACACACTATGTGCCCACTGGGGAGCCTGCCTCGCCTCCTTTAGCACTGCCCCATGCAGGCACTTGGTATAAGTTCTCTTATTCCCTCTGCCATCCCTGCAATTCAATCACAGTACAGTGGGCATCTCAGCTGGGGGAGAGAAGAGAGGATTGTTCTATGAGCAGCGGCATCATAAGCCCCGCCTCCGGACGTCTTTAGCTCCGCCCCTCTGCCTTCACCTCATTACAGACATCGGGCAGAGGATCCATGCTGGCCACCAGCTACAGCAAAACTAAGCTCCGCCTTCCGCATGCCATAGAAGAGATCAGAGCGGGACAATTAAAAAGTGAGTAGCAGCCCTCAGTCACTACCTCTCTATCCCCTCTGCATCAACCCCATGCCTCACATCTCTCTACCCTGCCCAATCTGTCAATCCCTCCATGCCTCACATCTCTCCACCCTGCCCAATCTGTCAATCCCCCCCATGCCTCACATCACTCCACCCTGCCCAATCTTCAGAATTCTAGCAGTTCTGCTCTCTCTGCACCAGAATACTAGCAGTCTCAGCCAATTCTCTCACACCTTCTTCCCAACCCTCAATGTACTACCCCACCTGGCACCTGCACCCCTAATCAGCCCCCTGCTTTTATATAAACCCTCCTCCCCCAGCATTCTCTCACCAGCACCCAATTTTTAAAGGGAACTTAAAGAGACTCTGAAGCGAGAATAAATCTCGCTTCAGAGCTCACAGTTAGCAGGGGCATGTGTGCCCCTGCTAAACCGCCGCTAAATGGGGGTCCCTTCACCCCCAAACCCACCCCCGCAATAGTTGGTCGTAGAGTTGGTCGTTCGTGGAGGTAGGGCTAACGGCTGCAGCCCTGCCTCCAGTCGCGTCTATCAGCGGCGCATCGCCGCCTCTCCCCCACCCCTCTCAGCGAAGGAAGACTGAGAGGGGAGGGGGAGAGGCGGAGATACGCGCTGACAGACGCGCGTGGGGCAGGGCTGCGGCGGTTAGCCCTGCCCCAACCAGGAAGCGCTTACCCGCTGCACCGAGGGGATTTGGGGGTGAAGGGACCCCCGTTAAGCCGCGGGATAGCGGCGTTTTAGCAGGGGCACGCATGCCCCTGCTATCTATGAGGTCTGAAGCGAGATTTATTCTCGCTTCAGACTCTCTTTAAAAGATATACTTTACCTGGAGGATGTATAGGCTATCCTTACACTTGCAGGCTCTGTACTGTGTCAGTCAGGGTTTCCCTCCATCTTGCTGCTGCAACTTCCGCTCTGGATGTCCAGGCCTCAGTCCATCCATGTAGCGGCTCAACCTCTCTGTACACACCTTACACGCGGCTGCATGTAGCAGCCATCACCAGGATCTTCCTGTGCAAGCACAGTTCCGATTGTTTTGAAACTGGGTTTGTTTAAGATGCTCACGCCCATAGCTGCTGTGCACAGCCATTCAGGAGTGTGTACAGAGAGGGCGAATGGAGTGGGCTGCGCATGTTCCAGGGTCCAACTGGTACCAGCCAGAGCTACAAATGGATGCTACGTGGCAAGGGGGACAGGGGGATGGAAACAGTAAAGACCTTGGAGGTATCAAGAGAGCCTAAACATCATCTAGGTAAGTATATTTTCTTTTACACTTTTTACCCTCCAGTAAACATTAAAGAACAACTTAGTGTGACATAAGGTTGTTCTTGCTACCAGGCAGGTAACCACACTATTGTTAGTAAACTAGCTGAGGTGTGTGCTGATCCCTGCTGCCTCCTATATGTACAGTATAAGCTGTTACTCTGAGCCTGTACTGATAGTAAACTAGCTACAGTGTGTGCCAATCCCTATTACCTCCAGTTTGTACAGTATAAGCTGTTCCTCTGTACCTTTACTGATAGTAAACTAGCTGCAGTGTGTGCTGATCTCTGCTACCTCCAGTATGTACAGTATAAGCTGTTACTCTGTACATTTACTGATAGTAAACTAGCTGCAGTGTGTGCTGATCTCTGCTACCTCCAGTATAAGCTGTTACTCTGTGCCTGTGCTGATAGTAAACTAGCTGCAGTGTGTGCTGATCTCTGCTAACCACAGTATGTACAGTATAAGCTGTTACTCTGAACCTGTGCTGATAGTAATCTAGCTTCAGTGTGTGCTGATCTCTGCTGCCCCAGTATTTACAATATAAGCTGTTACTCTTTGATGATCTCTGCTACGTCCAGTTTAAGCTGTTACTCTGTGCCTGTACTGATAGTAAACTAGCTGAAGTGTGTGATGATCTCTGCTACCTCCAGTATGTATAGTACAAGATGTTACTCTGTCCCTTTACTGATCGTAAACTAGCTGAAGTGTGTACAGTATTAGCTGTTACTCTGTCCCTGTACAGTTAATAAACTAGCAGAGGTGCTGTTCTCTGCTACTCCCAGTATGTACAGTATAAGCTGCTACTCTAACTATACTGATAGTAAACTAGCTGCACACAGTGCAATGTTGTGTGTGCGATTCTGATGTGTGTGTGTGTATTTGATATTTTGGTGTTATTGTTGCAGCATTTGGCATTTCGGGGGCTCATGATTACTACATACCATGCTAATACATGAACCAAAAGAAACGTGCGGGTTCGAACCAAAAGAAACATGTGTGGGTTTCTTTCTAGGGGAGGGGAGTATGTTGTCTAATTACTTTTAGTGACATAACTGTGTTATAGGATAAAACCCGGGCCCACATCCTGTATTGCCACATTCCACTTCTTTGGGGGGGGGGGGGGGGTGGCACATGTTTTCTTGCCTGGAGTGACAAAAGGGCCAGAGGTGCCCCTGACTCTATGAATAGGACCACATCACTCAAACCATACAGGTGGAACTTGGAAAATTAGAATATCGTGCAAAAGTCCACTGATGCCAGCAATTCAACATAAAAGGTGAAGCTAATATATGAAATAGACTCATTACATGCAAAGCAAGATATTTCAGCCTTTATTCATTACTAGCTGATTGCCCGGCGTTGCCCGGGTATGTATTTGGCTGGTGTTGGCTCCGCCCACTTTTTCTAACCCTATCACACAAACACTCAATGACCAAGTTTGTGAGCTTTGCGGTCTTTGGTATCAATAATCTACATTGAAATGAAACAAATCTGATTGGCTGTGTGTGGCCCCACCCCCTTTTCTGAATTTGAACCCCAGTCACCCAATAACCAACTGTACCAGGTTTGAGGCCTGTGCCGTTAACAGTTCAAGAATGGTAGCAATTAAATATTCCCCTTGAAAAGCAACAGGTGAAGTTTGATTCACTTTTGTAGGCTCCACCCACTTTTCTGAATATCAATCCCAGTCACCCAATGACCAACTGTGCAAAGTTTAAAAACCCTGCCATTAACAGTGTAAGAATGGCTGCAGTTTACATTTTCCCAGTGAAATGTGTATTTGTCTCCACCCACTGATGACCCGGCGTTGCCCGGGTATGTATTTGACTGGTGTTGGCTCCGTCCACTTTCTAACCCTAACACACAAACACTGAATGACCAAGTTTGTGAGCTTTGGGGTCCTTGGCATCAATCATTTGTATATTCCCATAGAAATTAAACAAATCAGATAGGCTGTTTGTGGCTCCGTCCCTCTCCAGCATCTGAACCCCAGTCACCCAATGACCAACTGTAGCAGGTTTGAGGCATCTGTTATTACCAGTGTAAAAATGGCAGCAATTTAAATATTCCACTTGAAAATCAACAGGTGAATTGTGATTGGCTATTATAGGCTCCATTCACTTCCCTGAATATTAATCTCAGTCACTCAGTGACCATCTGGGCAAAGTTTGGGAACCCTGCCATAAACAGTGTAAGAAAGGCTGCAGTTTACACTTTCCCAGTGAAAATTGTTTTTGGCTCCGCCCACTTTTTGTAACCTGGGCACAAAGTCACTCAATGCCCAAGTTTGTTAGTTTTGGGGTCCTTGGCATCAATAATTTGTATTTTCCCATGAAATGAAACAAATCTGATTCACTGTTTGTGGCTCTGTCCCTTTTTCTGAATTTGAACCTCAGTGACCCAATGACCAACTGTACCAGGTTTGGGGCTTGTGCCATTAACAGTGCAAGAATGGCAGCAATTTTAATATTCTCCTTAAAAAAGTGACATGGGATTTTTGATTGGCATTTTTAGGCTCCACCCACTTTTTTGAATATTAATCCCAGTCACCCAGTAACCAGCTATGCTAAGTTTGAGAACCCTGCCATTAACAGTGAAGAAGGGCTGCAGTTTACAATTTCCCAGAAAAATGTGTTTTTAACTCCACCCACTTTTTGTAACCTTGACACACAGTCACTACTCAATGACCAAGTTTGTGAGCTTTTGGGTTCCTGGCATCAAAATTGTGCTAATGGAAGCAGTTTATCCAGCAAAGAAATCTGGCTGTTTTTGGCTCCG